>NC_031967.2:83733575-84033575 GCF_001858045.2 Oreochromis niloticus | reverse complement strand
GGCTGACTCAGAAGCACTCTCCTCTGTTGTAAGAACAAATACATTTTAATAAATGAAAATAAAAATATAACAATGCTGTTAACAATAATAAAAATATTTCTTATCTACATGTATTTAATACACTTGCCTAGGAGACTACTGAATCTTGCTTTCAGATTTTTCACAGTCGATTTGATTCTTGCATCCATTACTTTTTTAAGTTTAGTGGCAGCAACACCATCTTCAGCCAGATTTGATGCCTCTCCTTTGAGTGTTATTGTCTGTGTATTGCATAAATGATAAATAGAGATTGTGATATTGATATTAGAAAGATTTGTGCAAATGTAAATAAGAAATAATCATAAAATAATAAATAGTGTTCTCTGTTTAAATACGAGACACAGCTATATGTAGGCCTACCTGGAATTTGTAGACTGCCATTTCACCCTCTTTATCCTGCTGCCTCCTCTGCAGCCTCATATCAGTCAGGAACTCTGACAGTCTTCCATGAGGCTTGGGTCTTGCAACCATTACCTCTGTGGTCACCAGCAGTTGTTCCAGGCTGCAAACGACCTGTTTGGGTATAACAGTGTTGTATTTTTAAAAAGGTTGAAGATGACCACAAACACAATTCAAATATACACATCCCACTTCATCTCACTTACCTGTGGTAGGATGACACCATTTCTTTGAAGTAGGAGGCTAAACCTAATAATGCCACTGAACACATCTGTAATAAAATGGCAAAAGGCCACAAAAGTGGCATCTTCCACTGATTTCTTAACCATCTTCCACTGATTTCTTAACAATAAAAATTAGTCACCCTAGAACACTGATGAACATTCTTAAAACATTCTTAAAAAATATAAAGTCAATAATAATTGCGTAATTTGCTCAAATAAAAAGAATATTCATAAATAATGCACTGACCTTTGTAGCTCGGCCTGCAATGTCTGCATTGGCAGAGGAACCTGCCAAATAGTCCATGTGGCGGTACACAGTAGTGAACTGGCCTGGTTTCAGAAAGGTCTCCAGGGCCCTTGAAACATGTGGGAGCCACCTTGTTCCCTTCACCCCACTGGGCACCAGCACATTTACTCCCAAGTCAGCCCCAATGACCCTGAGCTCTCTCATTGATTTTGGGCTGAAATGATACGTCTTCCAAATTAAATGGAGAAGGTCATACAACTGCCTGATCATTGGAATGTCCCTCTGAACTGACAACATTGCCAATTCCAATCTGAAAAGATAGTAAACTTTAAAATGTAGATATATCTTCTCTATAAAAGAAATTAACCCACAGTGACTTTAGAGTGTCAGGCATTTCTTGTCTTCTAGTCTTACCTGTGAGGCATACAGTGGAATGGCACAATGTGGTCACCTGCCTCCTGCTGCAGAAGGGCTATGACACCCCCTTTGCTGCCCAGGTTAACAGCAGCGCCATCAGCCCCCATAGCAATGATTTTCTCCAACCAGTTACTGCACTGGTCCCCAAGAGCAGCAAATGCTTTCTTTGAGGCAGCATAAACACCTAAACGAATAAAAAAAAATACCATTTACTTATCAGATCAAGAGTTTACAATGCAGTCTTTTTCAGTTTCAGTTTCTATATTCATGTATTATTGCTATGTTTGATTTTCAATGATAAGAATATGCTACATATGGTTAATGCAGTAAAAAGACGTAATATTATTAATTATATTATTTACATAGGCTACGTGACATGACATGACATGGCTTACCTTTGGCATGGGCATGCTCGACCTCAATGTGTCCAATCAGTATATTCGCTGGTCTTCCTTTTTGCAAGATACGAGCGTACACAATGACGCATTCTTTTGTGGCGATGTCTGCCTCTCCATCGATCAGGAATGCCATGTATGCACTGTTCGCAATTTCCACTGACGTCTTTTTTTTCAGTGTGTCAGTGATGACGCCTATAAACTGGGCGCACACAACATCATTGCTGTATGTGGGGTTTATGTCCAAGCCATTTTTCTTGTGAAGAGTTATTTCTGACTTGAACTTAGTAAACGGAACTTCTTCTTTTGCAATATTGTAGGCGATGTTAAACTTAATGATCATCTCGGCCTCCTCGGATGACCTGTTTACTCCTGCCTGCCGCTGAAAGGCAGTGGGAAGAGGGGACATTTGGGCAGTGCATTTATCGCGGCATATAATGTGTCTTCTTGATGCTGTATGCTTTTTCAGCGTTTCAGGTCGAAACGTATCAGAGAATGTATTAGATTATTATTAGTAGTATTATTAGCACGTATTAGACAAATGCAGTGTTGCTGGCCATGGTCTTTCCACACTCGCGACAATAAATGCAGTGCATCATATTGTCAGCTTGGCTGTATCTTAGCCAGGGAAACTGGTCAAGCCACTCGATTCGAAATTTATACATTTTTTCACTTTTACTTTCACTGGGCTCCGGCTGGGAGTCGATTGTATGTGGCTCATTTTTTGATGCCGTCTCCGGACCAGTGTTTGACAAAAACTGAGAGGTTGATGGTTCCGTGTCAGAGCGCTGGCTCAGAATTTTGGACTAATCAGGCCTTAACTTAACAAAAAAGTTATCAATTGTTCTTTTCATATTTTCTCAATACCAACTTCATACACTTCTATCGGACCTAGCTACTCACCCTTCTCTATCTGCCCGTACTTTCAAACGTAAACATACGAGGCCTGCAGGAATATCTGGACCACGGCCAATCACAGAGGTCCCCGCCTTTGACTATCTCTTGGCTATCTCTCTCGCACCGGTGCGACCAAGTATTTTTTTTTAGTCGCACTATTGAGAAATTTGGTCGCATTTGCGACCAAATTGGTCGCACTCTAGAGCCCTGACAATAGGGAAGCTATTGTTATAGCTATTGTTATAGGAAGCTATAGCTCCCTGAGATCTTCTGAGATAAAGTTAATTGTAACCTTCAGGTCGCTAATACTTTTCTCGATGTTAGCTCCTTGCTCTTCGATAGCCATCTTGAGCGTCGTTATAATGCTTTCCGCCGTGTCAGTTTCCATCACTGTTTTCTTACCAGAAGGTTTTGACGGGGAGGAAGTAGGAGTGATAAGAGCTCTCTTATTTGAGCCCAGGTTTTTTGCCATCACATGTAGTTAGAAGTGTGCACCTTAGAGTTCGCTTTGCTGCTTTTAAAGGAATTTTAAGACAGAGCGAGTTCTGTAACAGACCGTTCACAGCGCCGCCATCTTGGCCCCCCGCAGATGGCCGAGTTTATTAAACTCCACCGACACAGCGGTGACGCAAATATGAAGGCTAGACCGTCCCATTTCACAGCCTCGCACTTCCGGCCTTCTCGGTCTTCGAAGGACCCGGCCCACGTAGACTGCGAAGGCCGGGTCCTCCGAAGGATGCAGCCGACGTTTTGGCACACAGCTACAGTCGCTACACCCCAAGTTACTACTGCGCAGACTCTGGCTCCAAAAATGCAAGATGGCAGCCTCCACATGCAATATTTTGGCTTCGTTTTTGTACAATTGGAGGAGGCGCTGTCGCGTCGTCCATGTTTTCTACAGTCATTGGTTTAAACATGTGTAGTACAGACATCAGGAGACAGAGAGGGTGGATGCTAACAGGCAGGACTCGAACCCGGGCCTGGAGGGCTCTGTGAGTCTCCTACTCGACACCCTGACCCTGGCTGTACACTATTGTACTGAGCAGCGTGTGTGTGTGTGTGTGATGATCTGACTGCTCAGACTGCAGCTACAGGAAGTTCCCACTGAGCCTTATAGATGTAACAAACCTGAACAGGGGGAGGAGCCACAGATGCAAACAGAAATTAGAAACAGTAAACCAGCCCTCCTCCTGTCACACAGCCAGGGTGCTGTCAGCTCAGTGCTGTAACTACAGTTTTAACACAGATGAAGCTGAGACCTCCACCCACACAGAGAAACAAGCACTCCCACCCAAAGCCGATTTTAAGAGGATGAGACAGAAACATGTACTACGTATCGGTACCACGTGTAAATACTACATATTGGTGCTGCTGCAGCTGAGGAGCATAAAATCATTCAGTTAGTAACACAGAGTTTTATCTGTTGTCTGATGTGACAGCCTGAGTTACTTTCAGCTGATGTTATTCACAGCATATACGCTACATTCATATAATTAACACATGACTGCAGACAGATGAGCTTCATCCACCTGACCTGAGCCCATCTTTCACTGCTCACCTGCTGGTGGACCTGAGTGACCCTCACAAGAAGCTCCTCTCAGCTGCTTCCTCTGATGTTCTGAGTACAGAGCAGGTTTTAACTGTCTGAGGGGAGGACAAAGGGTCTGCTGTGTGTGCAGAAGCCTTTACTGTACACATGTGCTTGTGTTGTGTTGGTGATTTGAGCTGGATGGAGACACTGATGAGCTGGACAGGTTCACTGTTACAGACCTGAGCTGATGGTTCATGTTAGCACTGCACTGTTTCTTTGCTGAAGTGTGTGTGTGTGTGTGTGAGAGAGAGAGAAAGGTCATGTGACTGTGAAGCACAGGTCTCACCTGTTTCATGTTTCTGTCTTCAGTTTCCCAGCATGCCTCAGGGGTGGAGGTGTATGAGGGGGCGGAGTCTGTCCTGCTGCCCTGTCGGGTACAAACTGATGTTTCCAGGAGCTCCATAGCAGCAGTGTGGGACCGTGATGGGCTGAGTGACAAAAAAGTTCACCTGCGTACGCAGAAAAGTGACGATCTTGATGAGGGTGATGATCTTAGTGGTCAGAGTGATCTTTACCAAAATCGAACATCAATGAGAGTCGATGCTCTGCAGACTGGAGACCTCAGCCTCACTCTGAAGAACCCCACAGTCTCTGACAGTGGAACCTACACCTGCATCTACCGTAAAGAAGGACAAGATCAGAACCGGACTGAAGTACAGCTGAAAGTCACACGTCAGTGGACAGAGGTCAGATTGAAGTGAGTTCATACAAACATGTTGATGATGTTAATGTCTCGTGTGTTTGTGTTACAGAACCTCCTCCTCCTCCAGTCTGGCCCAAAGTACTCTCAGCTGTGCTGGTTACTCTGATCATTCTGGCTGCTGCCTTTGGTCTGTTTATGTGCTGTGCATATAAAAGGATGAAGGACAGAGAAGGTGTGTGTATGTTTTATAATGTGTGTGTGTGCGTTTCCACAGAGCAGACCAGGAAGTGGAAGCAGCAGCCCTCACCTGCACCTGTAACTCAGTAACACGACAGTCACACATTCAGTCATTCAGTTATTGTGTTCATATTATCAATAACAAGAATTAATCCCGTACTGAGGTCACATGACTAACGTGAGCATCAGAGCACTTTTCCAGGATCAGCTGGTCTGAGCAGCTTCAGTGATTCAGGGTCCTTAGATGGAAGAGCAGATCCTCTGCCACCAATCACAGACCTGTTCCTGAGGTCTGGTGTTCTTCTACAGCTGAGCTGTTACTGACTCTCCAATACCAGCAGCTCACAAACCAGCTTCTTTCAGCACTTACTGCTGTACTCTAGGGACACAGTCCAGAAATGTTTGTTACATAGTAGCAACAAATATAATTTTTCACTTAGTAGCAGCTCATTGCAGCTTTAAATGGGGATCAAGATGGCGCCGGTGTAAATGGCTGCTCATCTCTGGCTTACAGTTTTGTTTGTTTTTATATTGTTCTTGTCATGTGACACTCAGGAAATTTGCTTTCTACTGGTGTACGATCGACAGTCGCTTCTAAAACTCTGAAGTTCTGATCAAAACACAGATCGGTTTGCTAACGGAGAACAGAATTCGTGGTGCCCGTTGCTGTCACAAATCCCGACTGGCCTATGCCGTGCTGTCACGCTACCTCCCCTGCGAAGGCGTCGGGGTAGGCGCAGTGGTTGGCTAGTTAAACTCAAGCTCTTCTTGGTGCACCATCCAACTACCATCCAAGCAATACAGAGATTATTTCAAGGAGTTTTTGTGCACTGACACTTCCTGGACCCTGTGGATTCCTGCCTCATCCCTGTGGTCGGCCAGGATGACGCACCGCTCCTTCGTGACCCCTCTTCTCCTCGGCTCAGTGTGTGCACTGGGCGAACCCTGACAAACTAAGGCTGCTGTGTGGGGCTCCCTGTGTCGCTGGGGCTCATACCTCTGCCCCAGCTCCTGTCAGGATTGGGCTGGAAAACGCCAGATCACTGGTGAACAAATCTTTTATTCTGAAGGAGTTGTTCACCTCCTGGAAACTGGACTTCATGTGTGTCACTGAGACTTGGCTTAACACTGGTGAGTCCAGTAATTTATCTGAACTATTACCAGCAGGTTGTTCCTATTTTAACACACCAAGGACATCAGGGAGAGGAGGAGGTACGGCGGTTGTTTTTAAAAAGGATTTTAAATGTGCTCACGTGTTTTGAAGTCAGTCGCTCAAACTCTGTGCTCTTTGCTGTTATTTATCGTCCCCCTAAATACAATAAGAACTTCATAAATGACTTTTCAGAATTCCTCGCTGGGATTATGCCCAACTATGATCATGTTCTTATTGTGGGAGATTTTAATATCCATGTCTGCTGTCCTGACAAACCTCTAGTGAAGGAGTTTTTAAGCCTTATTGACTCTTTTAATCTGGTCCAGTCCGTACCTGCTCACACACATGAACACGGACACACACTAGACCTGGTCGTGTCACATAGTCTACCTGTGTCTGAGGTGGAAGTGTCTGACACTGGCTTCTCTGACCGTATGGCTGTATTATTTGATGCTGTGTTTTCACAGTTCAAACCAGCGCTTCTGTTCGCTGCTGTCAGATTTGATTTCAATCTTCTTGCCAAACTATCCTGGACTCTGTGGCGCCATTAAAACCAGGCAGCCCAAGACTAAAACCGAGCCTTGGTGTAGTGACACGATGCGGCTGTGAGAAGGGAGAGCTGAACGCAGATGGAAGAGGGGCAAACTTCAGGTGTCTCTTCTAACCTCAAAGGACTGCTGGCATCTCTATCAGGATACAAAATGGTGCTGCACAACTTTTAACTGGAACTCCCAGTTAAAGTCCCTTACTGGCTTCACTCCATTGGCTGTCTGTTTATGTTAGAGTTCATTTTAAAATTCTGTTTGTTTTTAAATTGCCCCACCCTGACCTTAACCACCCCAGGTTTCCCAGGTCAGCTGATTAGCTGCTCCTGGAGGTACCCAGGTCCAAGAGGAACAAATCTCCCACGTGTGGGACTAATAAAGGTTAAATAATCGTTTGTTATAATTCAAAGTTAGTACTGACTGTATGTTTGACAGAGGAAAGCAGCTGTTTGTGCAGCCTCTCACATCAACACACAACAGTTCAGCTCCAAGTCAGAGAAACACTGAAAACAGCAGCTGCTGGTTACACAGCAGAGGAGATGATGGAGGATCAACCTCACTCATGTCTGTCTGTCTTTAAACCTCATGTTCTCCTCTCAGCTCTGCTGCCAGAGGTGGTGGAGGTGCCACAGGGGGAGAAGTCTGCCCTGCTGCCCTTTAAGACCACAGCTGACCTTCCTCAGGATGTCACAGTGGAGTGGAGAGACTCCAATAACATGAAGGTCCACGTGTATGAGAGTGGAAAACATCAGCCAGATAAACAGGACCAGGGTTACAGAGGTCGCACAGAGATGAATGAAGATCCACTGAGAACTAAAGACTTCAGTCTGACCCTGAAACACCTCCGCCCTACTGACAGTGGAGTCTACACCTGCACCGTCTACCACAAGGATGAACACATGCTGCTCCAGAAAGTAGTGACTGTCATTGTCAGAGGTGAGTGTTACAGCTGTTTGTCCACAGTGTGAATAAGATGAATAAGATCCAACCAGACAGATTCTTGGGTGCTGTGTTCTTTAATTATTTTTAAGATAACCTTACTGATGTCTGGATATGACGGTATTTGTATGATCGTCTTTTTGCTACTACACATAGTTTTAACCTCCATTAGTGGTTTAATTCTCAAATGCTGTTTTCCAGGCCCATTTTCAGAATATTTCCATAAAGCTTGTATTGCAACAAACCTTTGGTAGGAGAACATACAAAGACATGCTTTGTTAGCATTTGTAGCATATAATTAATCACAGTTTGTACTGAATTTGTTTTTTTTCCCGACAGTACACACAGTGGGAATATTTAGTCTCATATACCACATCCATTTTATACCACACTCAACTGATTCATGTGTTAATTATGTAATAAATACCTGTGTCCTCTTACACAATACTGAACAACAGAGCAGTGTCCACTATGTCATGGAACTTTTTTTTCATCTGTCTGTGTTCTTCTGTTTTCTCTCAGTTCCTTCGCCAGAGTTGGTGAATGTGACAGATGCAGACAAGTCTGTCCTGCTGCCCTTTAAAACCACGGCCGACCTTTGTCAGGACGTCACAGTGGAGTGGAGACTCACTGAACTTGAAGAGAGGACGGTCCACGTGTATGAGAGTGAAAACAATCAGCCAGATAAACAGGACCAGGATTACAGAGGTCGCACTGAGATGAACAAAGACCCACTGAACACTAAAGACCTCAGTCTGACCCTGAAAGACCTCCACCTCACTGACAGTGGAGTCTACACCTGCACCGTCTACAACAAGGGTGGACACATGCTGCTACAGAAATCAGTGACTCTCAGTGTCAGAGGTGAGTGTTACAGCTGTTTGTCCACACTGTGAATCCCTGCATGTGTAAACCTGTGTGTCCAGCTGTTTGCAGCTGTGTGAGAATAAAAGCTGCACAGCTGTTTGTGCTCACACATCAACACACAACAGTTCAGCTCCAAGTCAGAGAAACACTCTGGTCCATCCTGTCCTCTGCTGGTTACACAGCAGAGGACAACCTCACTCATGTCTCTTTGTCTCTTTACAGAGAGTGTGCCAGACATTGTGCACGTGCAGATGCAGGTGCAACAAGGAGAGGTGTCTGTCCAGCTGCCCTTTAAAACCACAGCTGACCTTCCTCAGGACGTCACAGTGGAGTGGACACTCACTGAACCCACAGAGAGGAAGGTCCACGTGTATGAGAGTGGAAACAATCAGCCAGATAAACAGGACCAGGATTACCGAGGTCGCACAGA
This sequence comes from Oreochromis niloticus, assembly GCF_001858045.2. Lineage (NCBI taxonomy): Eukaryota > Metazoa > Chordata > Actinopteri > Cichliformes > Cichlidae > Oreochromis > Oreochromis niloticus. The sequence goes on along the minus strand of NC_031967.2, from coordinate 84,024,552 downwards.
GATGGATGAAGATCGACTGAGAAATAAAGACTTCAGCCTGACCCTGAAAAAGCCCCACCTCACTGACAGTGGAGTCTACACCTGCACCGTCTACAACAAGGATGGACACATGCTGACACAGAAATCAGTGACTCTCAGTGTCACAGGTGAGTGAAACAGCTGTTTGTGTGAATCCAGTATGAATCAGTGAAATCAAAGAGCTGCTGATGGATCTGTGATAACCTGATACGATAAAATGTTTCATATGAGACACAAAAATGCTGAAAATGAATTTTAATAACTGAAAGTGTAATGAGATATTTTGTGTTTTCTATCTAATATAAGCTTGTTGTTAGTTGTTAATAAGAGCCTCCTGACATTCACTGATCAGTACAGATGAATATATTTGCTGGCACAGCTGCTCTTCAGGGTTCTGCTGATTGGTCGACTTCTTTAACGAGACTTTTTGGTAAATAAGTAACAAAGTGCTTCATCTTCTATATATATTTGATCGTAAACTAACATTGTTTAGAAACAATAAGTAAGACTTTGATTATTTAAATGTGTTATGGTAAATAAAAGCTGACAGCTAGTGCAGCAGCGTTTGGATAAATACAGATTTGCTGATGATGGAAAAGCACAAACAGAGTAAAGATGTTTAAAGGGTTTAGTGTGAAGACTGTGATCCAGGTCTGAAGGAGATCCACGTCAGCGTCCTGTCAAACCTGTCGCTCACTCAGGACTAAAAGTCTTTTTTTGTTCTGACATCACTTCCTGTGCTGTAAGTCCAGCCTCCAAACCTCTGATCAGACCCGAAATCTTCTGAACAGCAGTTGGTTTCTCTGAGGTTAATAACACACATATAACAGTGACAGTTCAGCATCAGCCCACAGTGAAGCTTCAGGTGACTCCAGGCTGCCAGCAGAGCTGACACACTGACAGAGTCTGACTGTGATGAAGCTTCACTCAGTGTTTAACATCCATCATGCTCCCGTCTGTAACTAGTGGCAACGACCACTCACAGCTGCTTAGTTTCACCAGGACTGAAAGCAGCACCGATAACATCAGAGCTTATAAATACTTTAAATATCACTCCTGTACCATCGATGCTCATCAGACTTTAAACAAAGGATCATCTCTGTGTACATGCTCTGTTTGATGGAAACAGTCAGCTGTGACTGTGTCCAGCTGTGTGAGAACAAAAGCTGCACAGCTGTTTGTGCAGAGGAGATGATCACTCACATCTGTCTGATCTCTTTTGAGAGAGTCTGTCCTGCTGTCTTTAAGACCAAAGCTGACCTTGGTCAAGTTTGTCACAGTGGAGTGGACTCTCAATGGTGTCTGTCTCTTTTCTCTTTTCAGACACTGTGAGCATGATTGGGACAGTGTATGGAAACAAGTCTTATTTGCTACAATTTAAAAATACAGATAAACTTGATCAGATTTCCAAAGTGAAGTGGGAACGTATACACCCCAAATACAAGTTCATAAAGGAAATAACACGCAATCAGGGAAATGAGAAAGACCTCAGTCTGAACCTGAAAGACCTCCACCTCACTGACAGTGGAATCTACACCTGCACCGCCTACAGAGGAAATGGAGACATCCTGCTAAGGCAATTGGTGACATTCAGTGTCAGAGGTGAGTGTATCAGCTGTTTGTCCACACTGTGAATCCCAGCTGTGTAAACTGTGAGTGTGCAGCTGTTTCCAGCTGTGTGAGAATAAAAGCTGCACAGCTGTTTGTGCAGCCTCACATATCAACACACAACAGTTCAGCTCCAAGTCAGAGAAACACTGAAAACAGGAGCTGCTGGTTACACAGCAGAGGAGATGATGGAGGATCAACCTCACTGATGTCTGTCTGTGTTCATGTTCTGCTCTCAGACTTCCAGCTGGAGAAAGTGGAGGTGATAGAGGGGGAGGAGTCTGTCCTGCTGCCCTTTAAAACCACAGCTGACCTTCATCATGTTCTCAGAGTGTACTGGACTGTCTCTGAACCCAAACACATGACGATCCACTACTTTGATGTGACTAAAAACAACCAGTCAGGTTTACAGGACCAGGCTTACATCGGTCGCACAGAGATGAATAAAGATCCACTGAGAACTGGAGACCTCAGTCTGACCCTGAAACACCTCCACCTCACTGACAGTCGTAGCTACACCTGCATGGTCTTCAACAAGGACGGACGCATCCTGCTACAGAAAGTAGTGATTCTCAGAGTCAGAGGTGAGAGTAACAGTGCAGTTAATGTTGAAGAAATGATGTAAAAAGATTGATAAGAAGTTTACACTATAAGAAAGAAAGTGATGGGTGTTGCAGTGTCACATTTAGCTGCACCGTCCCCTCTTGCTCCTGTAGTGAAACTACTCTCAGAAATATTTAAGGTGTCTAGTTTCATAAACAGCAGATCTTCACATGATGCAACCACAGACAGCTCACTGTGTTCATCTGGATGTTATTAATGGAGACTGAAGAATCCTGGATAATCCAGGTTAAATCCACATTCATTCACTGAGTTAAAGAGAAATGAAAATAATCATAAATACTTGCTTGATAACATCACTGTATGTAATTGGCATGACTTTAATTCATGATCCACAGAAAAGTGACGATGTTGTACTCCTTAGATGTACAGTTTGTATTTTATTTTGCAAAGATATTAAAACAGCGTAGTGTTTACTCACCAGGAACTTTTACAAGCAAATATAGAAGCTAAGTGTGTTAGTTTTATCTACATGATGCATATGAATAAAACCTTTGGACTACATAACACTGAGCACAATAAGATAACTAAACTATAAATGTGTCCGTGCAGAGTACATACAAATAACATCTGTGATACTTGTCCTTCAATGTAGTGTTGAACTTACAGCTGAGCGGCTCATGGAGAGCTGTGATTGGCCTGTACAGACAGGTGACCAGGTGCTGATTCAGTGAATGCTTGGTTTGCATTTTAAACATCACTCAGTCTCGTTTAACTGTAGGAAGAACAAATCTATGCAGAGTTCATGTATGTGGTCGTTTTCATCACTATTAAAGCTTGTTCCAGTGTTCCCACTACTCAGACTAAACCACAGCTGAGAGGAAAGAGTCACATGATCACCTGGTTTGTGTGTCTGATGTAGAAACACTGAGACTCACTCCTGTTTTCTCCTCTGCAGCAACATTAAAAGGAACCATAGAAGACATGCTTCCATGTCTCAGGAAGAGGACGGCACCAAATGCAGAGGTCAAAGAGGGACTGAGGTACATTTGCAGGGTCACAGAGTAGTGTGTTTACCTGTCACCATGGTAACTGCAGCTGGTCCAGTTTCAATGAGCTGCACTTTAAATATGGAACGATCTTTATATCATAAGAATAAAGAAGAAAAAGAAAAAATATAATCTGAGCAAATGATTTCATTTCACACGTGGGTTTTGAGGTTGGACTTAAAAAGAGGGAATGAGGTGATGTTTCTGAGGTCTGGAAGGAATTCCAAAGTTGGGGGGCAGAGTGGCTAAAAGCCCCCCATAGAAACAAGACGAGTGGAAGGAAGAGAAAAAGAAAGAGAAGAGGATGATCGGGGGCAGTGGAGTGGGATGGCGATCTGAACCAAGTCAGAGATGGTGGGGAGAGACAATGAATAGCTTTAAATGTATAGAGGAGTTTTTTAAAATTAATGTGAGATTTGACCGGGAGCCGGTGAAGCTGCTTCAGAACAGGGTGATGTGGGTGGAGGGAGTTTTGCTTCTCATCCATAAACTCTCTCCATCCTCTGTCATGCGACTCTTGCGTAGGCGGTAGAAGAGGTTTGCCGTGTTTGAGTGGGGACCGGTTTGTGGCATAATTTGCAGAGTACAGTTTTCTGCTCCGTGTCAGACTTTTCTTGCTACACAGCGAGCCCCTCGTTTAGGAATAATGTCCAGGATTTGTTTGATTGGTCTTTCTGTTTGTCATCATTTCAGTTTATTTTTCAAAATCTCAACAGGATCTTCAGCTTTATTGTGAAAGGTTTATGTAGAAAATAAACAAGCAGACGGCAGAGCCACACGCTGGGTTTACCGTCGTTGTTGCTTTTTTTTTTTTTTTTTTTTTTTTTTTTTTTTTTTTTTAAACCTGTCCCTTTTGGTTGTTTTGCCATCAGAATTATTGTCTAAAGGTGAAGAAAGATGCCCAACGGATTTACTTTACCAAATGGACCATCCCAGCCTTGCCGTAATGGTCCATCTGATTCACCTTTTATTGTTTATTTTATTTTCACTTGCTGAATACGGGACAGACTTGACTGGTGGAAAGAAAGGGGAGAAAGAAAGAGGGAAAGAAAAAAAACAAAAACCTGAGAAGAGGGACGGGGAAAAAGGGCAAAAAAACCAAAAACCAACAGAATAAGCAGACAAAAAATACATATATCGATGACCTGGATCACCTGTTGAGAAAGAAAAAAGAAAGCAAGCAGAAGAAAACAAGAGTAATAAACAAGATCACATTGATATATGGGAATATGACAGTAAATACTAAATATTAAACATTATTGTGCAGCACGTGAGATCGACAGCGCACAGTGTACTTTGAGGTAGGAGCCCAAAAGGGTGTAGTTTGTGTGTGTGATCACCCGTGTGTACACCTGTGAGCATGAACGCGCTTGTTTTTAAAAGGTTCCTTCATGTAATGATCTGCTAGAGGATGTGGGGGGCCACTGCCCCGACCTCCAGGGCATGAAGCAGGTATGGAGGAGCTCAAAACTCCAGACATCCAGAGGCCCCCAGAACACAAGAGACCAAGGAAGACCAACGGAGCCGCCGCGCCACTATCCCAGAAAGAGCTGAGGAGAGTCCCAGATGAGGGGTCACTCAGCAGCCGCGGAGCAGAAGCCAGGGGGGGGTTGCAGTGACGTGCCCGTGAGCTCCGCCGGCAGCCAGCTGTGCCTGAGTGACTGAGCCCTGTCGTTGTTGCTAATGACAACGCTTAAAAACAGTGGCTTGTCCTCCGTCCACACTGTGGTTACATTAAATATAAGAGAAAGAAAGAACTATAAGAAATTGATATAGCCACTACAGTGACCATCAAAACCATGAAAACATAAACCGTAAACAGTTTACATTGTGACACCATGAAACAAACGATCGTGTATAATATGAAACAATAGGCGTTTTCATATTGTCATCAGATATATAGCGTTATATCGAACAGCCCTATCCACTGAAGGGTCCTGACACCAACAAACTGACCAATCACATCAGGACCCTGCCCTCCTTTAGGCAAAGTGATCTGCACAGGCTAAAATGACCTTTGCTAGCAGATTAACTGTACAAGTGTAGCACGGCTGCAGCGCGAGCAGAGGAGAAACCTCTTTAGGTTTTGGCCTCTCTGTGCACCTGCTGCAGAGCTGCACTGACTTTATGCGCAAGGAATTTAATTATTTGCTTGAATTATGTTTGTTTTTCTTGCATGGGACTCATGATATAAAGATTATTCCATATTTAACACTGATTAATGGAACAAGGAGCTCAGAGCTCAGTGAGTGAGGACATGACATGACCTGCCCGTGCAGGTATGAATGTATGAACCTGGTTTTATTCTTGGCTCTGATGCTCATCCTAGTTCCAGCTGATCGATCACAGATCAGAGAACCGATCAGTCTGTTTGTAGGATATTGATCAGCTGGGATAGACTCCAGCATCAAACCCATGGACCCATATGAGTGTCTGACTGTCCTCTGTGTCCTCAGGAACAGGAACCATGAAGACCTTCCTCTGATGGAGGTTCATTCAGTTTGATGGTCACAGAGGAGGAGAAGCTGGTGATGGAGAGCAGCCTGTATACAGTATCTGTTGTGTATTCAGTAGTGGTGCAACGGATCAAAAATTTCACGGTTCGGATCGGATCAATTTTTGGGTCAGGAAAAATAGAAAAAGACAAAAATTCGACTCGCCGTTTACTTATTTAAGTATTTTTTATCTATTAAAAAAACATTCAAGTGAAGACTGATTCCACGCACTTATATAAAAACAAATTAAGGTGCAATATGGACATTATGGACCATGCTGGGCAGCCTCTGCATCCTCTGCACACGGCCATAAACAACCAGAAGAGTCTGTTCAGTGACAAGTTGCTTCTCCCAAAGTCAAGGACCAGCAGACTTAAAAAGTCCTTTGTCCCACACGCCATCAAACTGTTTAACTCCTCGCTGGAGGGGAAACGGGGACAGAGGAGGGGGGAACAAGTAGCTGTAGCGCCTTTTCACTGTGCAATAGTTTTTGTTAATATCCAACGGTGTAATAGACTCACAATACTTGAGGTGTGCCGTTCCCTTGTATTCTTATTCCTTCTTATTCTATTTATCCCTTTTGTATTCTCTGTATTTATAAATGTGTATATTTGGTATATTTCTGCTCACATTCTGCAACTTCTGTGGGTGCTGTGCTACTGGAAACTGAATTTCGCGGAGGAACCCACCCGAGGGATAAATGAAGTTTCAGCTAATCTAATGTAATCTATAGGGCAGTGCAGGGCTTTGTATCTACCACTCCGCTGTGATATAACGAGCGGTCATGGTCACGTGGCTTTCCGTAGCGCTGGAGGTCCACCCATTTGTAGTTAGAGCAACAGAAGATGCCTGGGACAGTTCAGCCATAACTTTAAACTTCTCCTGCTCATAGCAGGACTACTCAGACTCACTCTTAAATCTACGGGGTTAATGATGGGGAGGAGACGGAGAGAGACTGAGTACAGCTACAGAACCCACTTTCTGAAATGGACCCTGTTCACCATTAACCAACAATTCTGAGCTAACAAGTTGCATGTTATTCTTGGATGCGCTTGCAGGACCGGATTTAAAATAGCATGACAAACATATCATACCTGTTAAAGCCAAACAGTATCATCAACATAGCCCGGAGAACATTTGCTAATAAGATGAAGTTAGCTAAGTCAGCTGTCTCATCGTAGCAAAAAAAAAAAAAAAAAAAAAAAAGCACCACCTACCGTTCTTTATGCAACTTCAAATGTCGGACAAAGTTGGAAGTTGTTCCATCTCCGTCTGTGATTCTCTTCTTGCATGTTTTGCATGTTGCATTTCGTTTTTTGTTGACTACTTCGTAGTTTATGTACCCGAAAGAAACTACTCTTGGAAGCATTTTTGGCTCGAGTGCTTTTGTTCTTGTTTTTTTCAAATCTGGTTAATTTGATTGGCTGTGCTACAGCCCACGCTCACATACATACGGAGTGTGGTAAGAATGAATGAATGAATGAATAAAGTGAATTAATGGTCCGCACTTTTTATATAATATGTATGTTAAATTTTAGATTTGGGTAAAATATCAAGTCTTTTCAAGTAAACAGGTTCAAGTCACTGGTGTAAAAGTCCAAGTCAAGTCACAAGTCTTACAACCTTTTTTCAAGTCAAGTCTAAAGTCATAAAATTAATGACCCGATACTGACTCGAGTCCAAGTCATGTGACTCGAGTCCACACCTCTGGTAAATATATTTTGTATTTGTGATGCTCCGCAAAAATATATTTTTGAAATTGAAAATATATTTCTTTCAAACCAAAATACATTTCAAAACATATTTTAGGGTGAAGAAAATACATTTCCAACCTTACAGTAGAATGTATATCAAAGTATCCTTTATTTAAAATGTATTTAGTGCAATAATGATGATAATGATAATAATACTAAAAGTAACATGTTTTATGCACATCTGCAAAAAACAGTTGGATTCAAACAAAACAGAGTCAAAGGTCTATCACGAATTAGGTTGTTTATTCATTTGCTCACAGTATTTCACATTACACAATATCTCACTATAATGTAGCGTTCATTCAGGCAAACATTTCTTTGTTTCTTTATTCTTTATTTCTTTAGTAAGTACATATTCAGTAAATGCAGGTATGTGTCTCTTCCTAGGGGTCATAAAAACCCACCTCCCTTCCAGACCACAGTTATCAAGTTACAAATGTTGAGACCCCCACCTAGGTATGCCCTGAGGAATTTCCACTTAACATTAACTCCTTTCTGTTTTAGTTTCACAGTTCAAACTGGGGAGGGTCTCCTAAGTTCATGACACAGTCAGGCTTTTATTTATATCCAGGGAAGTGTCAGTGTTTCACAATAATTCTACATTCTATCTTAACACATTTCTAAACTCTAAAATAAGCTAAACATTCCTACACAGAACAGAACTATGCTTGGAAAAATATTGTCCCATCAGTTGATCCAACTCCTCCACAGTAGCAGGTGGAACTTTTCTTTTTTGAGGACGGCTTCTTTTACCTGTCACAACGAATGGTCTGTTTATGTTTTGATCAAGAACCTTTTTTTGGGCAGCTGAAGAGGAGAAGTCTATCTTATGGCCAACCTCTGGCTGTATCTTGGTCATATTACCAGGCAAAACCCAGTATGCAGGTTCATCTGTAACAGTCCCTGTGCCACAGATCCTGTTGCTTCTACAGTAAACAGAAGAGCAGCGACATGGCTGCAGGTCTCCACGACTCCGGCCATACAGGTGCAGTGGGCGGCTTCAACCTTCCCTGTGATGCTCACAATGACCTGTGGCTGCAATGCTGCAATTCAGTCTTTAAGAGTGCAGTACCTGAAACACAAACAGACAAAGTTCATTTAAAGACAAGAGCTTTAATAAGCCAAGGCCGACACAAATGTGTTTTATCTACTTTCAAATCCATTTATCATAAATGTAACAAATAAAGTGTTTTTATGTATCCATCTATAGAACGCTGCATGTTATATTCTAAATCTGCCTGTTTCTTTTTAGAAACCTAGCAGCAAAAAATTAGCCTAAAGTAAGTAATGCAAGGATGTAATCACTTTCAAGAGGGAGAAAACATAATGTTCGACTTTAAGTGACAATTATGGACACCTAATATGATAAGGAGATTCTGCAGGTCATTAATCAATGTATAAAACTAAAACAGAATGTATTTTTAGTGACACAGGACACAAACAAGGAAGCAAGATGTGTAATTAGGATTATTTATAATAAATATGAATTAATTAGGGCAATTTCTTTAACCATAAAGAATAACTAAATCCTTCAGGATAATGTCACATCAGTGCACTGAACTCACTATGTTATCCCTCTAACAGAGCCTCCACATGTTCTCACTGTAATTTCCCCTCATGAATGAATTTATGCTGCACTAATCTGAATGTTCGGGGGGAATCAAACACATTTTACTCGCAGTACTCAAGCTGACTTACCTTTGCTTGAATGACGGCGTACTCACAACGTGGAGGCTTAAAAATAGCCAAATCTTGTACCCAGTCCTTGGTGAATTGGATGTGCGCCTCCAGAGGTTTATAATTGCAAAATCGGTGCGCCGTGTATGCGCTGACTCCACAAACAAGGTACCAGAGTAGATCATGCTAAGTCAATAGCGGTTTGGTCTTCAGGGTTTCTACTCCACGGCTATATTTCATACGGGTCCACATTTCAACAATCAAGTACCGTCTCTTTGCATCTGGACACAATCTGTCTCTATACCGTCATTTTCTTTTGAGCTACGTTTCAGAATGGTTCGTAGCAATCTTGTTTTGTTTCGCGGCCAGCCAAGATGGTGCTGCGCTCCCACAATGCATTGCGACATTACGTCAACTCCAAAGCCCTTTGCGTGCAGGAGAGTATGCGCATGCGCATTGCCATGGTGGTTTAAAAAACAAAGATATAATGAAAAGTAATTAATAAAAATTAATTATTTAAACAGTCCCACAAATGTGCAATGAAAGTGCACAAACACTGTTTATTAGTTGTTGCTGTTTCTTTCTTTGTTTTTCTTTTTTTGAAAAATAACGACGTCTCTGAGGCGCGAATTCCGACAGTGAGATGAACGGCCGGTGTTGTGCCAAAGTAGTTACCCCTGGCAAAAATTGTTTCCCCATCCACGAGAGCGCGCAAAATAGGAGGAGCCACTTGCCCAGCTACATTCTGTACGCTACTTGTCACTGATCTGCAGTCGACGCAATACAGAGTAAAAAGCTGGAAAACAGCAGACTCGTTTAATTTAATATTAGTTTCGTGACAATATTAGTTTTGATATCACAAAGGGTATATTTGCAAAATAAGTCACAGTATAACCAATAACTACAGTAACTTTGGAGACGATTTCTTCTTCACAGCAAAAGTTATGGAGGGATACAAAATGTATCAGGCTGTGTGACATCGGCTGCCAAAATGTGTGCCCCCCCCATCAATAATGCACATTGGCGTTGCTATCATGAAAGAGTTTATTTTAAAAATAAGTCACAGTATAACTAATAACTACAGAAACTTTGGAGACCATTTTCAATTTTTTAGACTTCTTAATTTAACATCTACATCTATACATGTAGATATGAGTGTTCTCAACAATGTGTGCCATAAGAACACTAGCTGTGTAACTTTAGTGTCAACTATGTACAAGCGAAACAAATAAACACGTCTTCTGGTGGTGGGCTTTTCAAGCAGAGCTGGTGGAACCACTGCAAACACATCTCACACTGAATCTGTAAAAAAATAAATAAATACAAATCCCAATGTTAAAATGTCATTTATGGGAATTGATCATAACATTTAGCAGTCTTTCATGATGACATTACCCATTTGTTGTCAGTTTCATGCTCTTCTTCTCCGCAGAAATGACAGATGTTTGTCAGGTCATCTGTTTTAAAAAGTGAAAAAATAGCACATAGAGTATACTACCTACTGCACTTATTACTTAATTCAAACAACTATATGGTTTGTTTCTACAGCCATCATGATGAAAATATTCATGATGTCAGAACACTGAATGGTGGAAAATGAGTTACCTGTCTCTAGGAGGAGAGCAATTTGCAGCCTGTGTGTGTTTATGGCCTTTTTTGTAGATGGAAAGTCTATTGACTCTTTTCGCAAGATCTTTTCAGCAAACTGAAAAAGAAATTCTAAGATGACTCAATAGGCTAATATCGTAAATGTTATTTTATAGAAATTTGTTTTCTTTGAATCAATCAATCAACATTCCAGCAAATAGGGTTAAGCTATAAACCTATCACAGGCTAACAAACCCTCCTGTGTCAGTGGCAGCTGAACTTCATTCCACCATGGCCTGCAATGACTTTGCCAAATTCTTCACAGAAAAAATCCAAAAAATTAGACAAGCAATTGGTACATCAACAGCAGATTCAGGATATATACTGTGTCCACCGAAAAACTGTTTAAACACCATGAAACAGTTTCACCCTATTAACAAGAAAGACCTGGAGGACATCTTAGGCCAACTGAACTCCTCCTCTTGCTGTTTAGATGTCCTGCCAACAAGTTTTTTCAAAAAGGTCTCAAATACTTTGGAGTCAGACCTGTTACAGATCGTCAACTTATCTTTAATGTCAGCTCTGTTTCCAAAATCACTAAAAACTGCTGTAATAAAACCTATACTGAAAAATGACAATCTTGACAAGACACTTCAATCTATATACCTAAAAACCACAAACCAGGCGAGAGATTTGGGTGTAGTGATGGATGCAGACCTAAACTTAGAAAAACACATTAAGACAATAACAAAATCAGCTTACTATCACCTCAAGAATATTTCAAGGATAAAAGATCTGATGTCTCAACAGGACCTGGAAAAACTAGTCCATGCATTCATCTTTAGTAGGCTTGATTACTGTAACAGCATCTTTACAGGTCTACCTAAAAAATCAGTCAGACAACTACAGCTCATTCAGAACTCTGCTGCTCGAGTCCTCACTAAGACCAAAAAAGTGGACCACATCAGTCCAGCTCTGAGGTCTTTACACTGGCTGCCTGTCCGTCAGAGGATAGACTTTAAAGTTCTGATGCTGGTCTATAAAGCTCTGAATGGTTTAGGACCAAAATACATCAGTGACCTCCTGACCCAGTATGAACCTTACAGATCTCTCAGGTCATCTGGATCCAGTCTTTTATCAGTTCCCAGAGTCAGAACCAGACATGGAGAAGCTGCATTCAGCTTTTATGCTCCTTATATCTGGAACAAACTCCCAGAAAGCCTCAGATCAGCTGAAACACTCAGTTTATTTAAATCCAGGTTGAAGACTCACCTGTTCTCAGCTGCATTTGAATAAAACACCAAATCCACACTTTTAAGCTTAAATTCCAAAACTACTGATTTTATCTACTGTTATTTTAATCAATTTTAAATCATGCATTTTAATTGTTTTTGTTTTTTAATGTCTCTGTAAAGCACTTTGAATCACCTTGTTTTTGAATTGTGCTATATAAACAAACTTGCCTTGCCTCGCCAGCAATGTTCCCTCTAAGCTGCGCATGTGCGCAATTGCGCACTGCCGGCACGGTCTCTGCGCACAGAAAATCTGTGTTGCGCACAAAAAAAATTAGACACGTGAAAAATTAGAGGGAACATTGCTCGCCAGAGCTTACTTTATATTTTTACATGCTGTGGAGCCATTTTTGGGAGCATTTCAAGTTGCTATATATTAATACAACTGTTATAGCCCAAATTTTAATAATATGTATGCATTAACTCCATAGCAACTACATAAATTGCAAAAAAGTGCAATAAACTACAAAAAATCTGAAAATCGTTTTTGTTTTGGTTTTTTTTACATATATTTCTACTTAGAGAAATTGAAGAGGTTTATCCCTCAAAACCTTAAATACAACAAAGTTGCAATAGTTTACTGATAGGTTTGTAGCTTGAACCTATTCGCTGGAACGTTGAAGGCAATGTAATTACACAGCAAGCAAGACACGAGTAGGCAAGTTCTTTATGTTTCACGTGCACGGGAGAGAACTGGACAGGCGCCGTTCTTTAGCTTGACCCCAGTTACTCTCGTCCGCTCCCCCGTAGCACTGCTCTTTTATTGTGGTACCATGAATATGCATAGGGTCATTAACATATAGCAGCGTACCCAGGTATACATGTGAACAAAGAATACCCTGTGTGTGTGTGTGTGTGTGTGTGTGTGTGTGTGGTCATAAAATGACTTCCTAACCCTGCTGGCCTGGAAGTCCAGCAGTTCATCTAAACAAAATGCACTTAGCCTAAAACAGACATAGATACGTTTATCCTACCATGAAACAATAAGACAAGGTACGACCTCTCCCATGCTCCCAGGATGTGGGTGTGAAAGCCAGAGTGCTCTGGAATGCACACAACGTGTGTCTGCAGACTACTAAGGATCAAACTTGTATTAATCTACAACTAATTATAAAACTCTAAGCATAAATGACAATCAACAATACAAAACCTAACATTTACAACAACAGGAAATTTAGCTTGAGTGTCTTCATAGTTTTATTTTTGAGATACACCCAATTTTTATATACTGCAGAAAAAACGACAAACAATCCTATAATGCAAATTTACAGAGAAAACAGCTTGTGCATCAAAATAAACTATTTAAATCAGTGCAATTTGAGTTATAAGCATCCCAGAAACTATTCAGAAAAGCATAAAGTCAAACACTGACTTATAAAAACACCAGTAAAGGCTTACAAGGCCTACAAGTAAAAAACTACATTTTCCGTGAAAATGATGTCACTTCCGGTTTCGGGGAGGTAATGGCGGACATGCGATAGTTCGCACTGATGTCTATTTCAATGTAGGAAGTGTTATGAACAGCTGATCGGATCGGCAAAGCCTGTTTCTGGAATATTATGTTTTTGTTGCTGCAAGCGCTTTTTATGCAATTTTTGCAAAGCTATATGTGGAAGGAAACTGTGACCAATGACAAGCTGATGGCATAAGATGTAAGTACAACTGTCCGGTTTCATATGCAAAAAAATTATTGTGCTAGCTGAGCCTGGTTCTGCCGGAGGTTTCGTCCTGTTAAAAGGGAGTTTTTCCTTCCCACTGTCGCCAAAGTGCTTGCTCATAGAGGGTCATATGATTGTTGGGTTTTTCTCTTTGTACATTTCTTTATCTTACTATGTAAAGCTTTTTGAGGTGACGGTTGTGATTTTTGTGCTGTACAAATAGTACTGAATTAAACTGAACCTTTACATTTGTGTGGAAATGTTACCTGCTCTCAGTGATGGCTTCACAGCGCCTGAATCAGCTGACTGCACTGTAACACACAGAGACAGAACTATGAGAGTGTCACACGTGTCATCTGTCTTCAACACTGTTTCACATATACTTACTTACTTTCCAGCTCTTTGAAACATCTCTTTGAAAAGCACCAAGTTTTTTAAATGGACTAACAATGAGGTGGAGTTGTTGCTGCGAGTAACACAAAAGTACAAAGTTGCAAAAGCGAGTGAGACTTAAAGAATTTGAAGAAAAGCTATGTGGAGCATGTACAGACTGATATTAATCTTTAATAGGGCTGTCAAAATCGAGAGCAAACAAAACAAATGCTGTATAATGCCCTCCAATAGCTTAGTTTAATTGGCCACATGACTGCATCACATGACTAAAATGTGTCATCGTTTTCGAAAAATCTTTGGGTTCGCTGTCCACACTGCAATGCGAAAATACCATTTTAAAATGTATCCGTTTTCAAGAGCGTTTTCAAAACGCTGTTTTCCTGTGCTTTGAGGTAGGAGCCAAAAAGGGTGTAGTTTGTGTGTGTGAGCACCCGTGTGTACACCTGTGAGCATGGACGCGCTTGTTTTTTTTAAAAGGTTCCTTCATGTAATGATCTGCTAGAGGGTGTGGGGGGGCCACAGCCCCGTCCTCCAGGGCATGAAGCAGGTATGGAGGAGATCAAAACTCCAGACATCCAGAGGCCCTCAGAACACAAGAGACCAAGGAAGACCAACAGAGGGGCAGCCGCGCCACTATCCCAGAAAGAGCTGAGGAGAGTCCCAGATGAGGCGTCACTCAGCAGCCGCGGAGCAGAAGCCGGGGGGGGGGGGGTGTTGCAGTGACGTGCCCGTGAGCTCCGCCGGCAGCCAGCTGTGCCTGAGTGACCGAGCCCCGGGCCGAGAGGCCGAGGGCACCCCACCTCCGAAGTGGCCCGAGCGAGCCCCAGGCTCCATGCCCCGACAAGCAGCCGCCAAGGAGTGAGCCGGTGTGTACCTGGGCGCCCATCCCCGGATACAAAGAACCACCAACGCACCGATGTCTGAGGGCGTCTGCCACTGGCAGGGGAAGTGGTGGGGGGAAATAGGCCTCCAAACCTTGGAGGGCCTGAGATGTCCCCAGATACCCAACCTGACATATAGACACAGACATACAGGCACACACAGATACAAACATCCATTCCCACCCTCATGCTTTCATAAGCAATTACTCCACACTCAACCAACGTGGAGACAGACACAAAGAGACGCTGTACATACAATCACACTCCCCAAGCGTACTCTAAGAACCGGGCCTAGGTACCCTTGCCCCTGGAGGGGGAAGCTGCACCCAGACCCAGGTAGTGTTACCCTTTTCCCTGCGGTGGGGAGAAGCAGACCGCTCCGACTCCGCAGCAGCAGGGAGGCCCCACATTCCAGACCCCAGTCGGACAGCCAACTCCTCCTCCTAGCCCCCCGAGTCCAACAGGCCGCAGAGAACGGGGGTGTGAGAAGACTCCAGAACTCCCTCCACCCGCTCATTGGTAGTGTTGGTGTATGTTTGTTCTAAGGTGCATTTAAAACCCAGGAGGGCATGGAGCTACCTGCCAGAGAGCAGCAGGTAAGCGCAGAGCCCACCTGATAGCCCTCAATGTCTACGTGTTGGATTCCATGTAGCGTGCCCACCCCCAAGATCCTATATGTATATGTAATGAGAGTGTGAGTAATGTGAATGTCTAACACTGGGATAAAATTGAGGCAGAGGCAGCCAGAAGGGGACGGGGGGGGGGAATGCCTCCTCTGCACCCTGGTGACACACCCCTACCCCAAGGCCCTGCATGTGTGGGTGATTGTGGTGGAGCGGAAGGAGGGAGGCAGCTGGAGATGGGGAGGGAAGGAAGGGAGGGGCAAGTGACCCCTCCCTGGGGCCAGCTCCCCCGCTGACCCCAGTAGGCACCCCCATACTCTGCAACCCGCCAGGGAAAGGGGGCCCAGGCCCATCCGGACCGGGGCCCAGTGCAGCAGCGCCGCCCGGCCCCACAGAGCCTTGGACAGTCCACCTGACCCCACCACAGAGAAAACTGCACCCACCCCATCATCCACTCATCTTCCAGACTACACAAGACAATAGATCTTCAATCTTCCTCCACCTCTCCTGTATCTCCCCCTCCTGCAGAGAGAGTTCCCGAAGAGAAGAAAGCTCCTGCAAGATGTGACAACCTCCCCCACCAGTTGAAGAGCCCCCCAGGTGGCTCGATGCACCGGCGGCACCCTGCGCCAGGGCTGGGCCCCATACACCCACCCACCCACAACCCTGGCAACACACCAACCAGGACCCAAGCCCCTGAGGCCCGGCCAGGGCCCCAGCCCAGAGACGGAGCGCCCTCAGAACCCCACGCCCATCCCGGACCCACCCAACGGCAGCCAGGCTACTAGGTCAGTAACCCACGTCCATCAGCACAGACCCTCCCCTAGCCCTGCTGCACGCAGCCACGAGGAAACCGTCACCTAAGAGCCAACAGAGCCCCGAATTGGCCATGACCACTACCCCGGGTTGAGCCCCCCAAGGAAGATGCTCCTGGGGAACCCCCCGACACCCTAAGCCTGTCCCTACCCCCACACCAATCACAACAGTGAAGGTGGGACCGAACTATGACCCCCCACCCCCACTAGGTGATGGAGCTGATCAAAGGAGCCCAGAGCAATTGATCTGATGTGGTGGCAGAGGCTGTATCAAGACTAATGTAATCTAATAGATAATTTCTATATTGGTTAGAATTAAGATCATTTTTATTTTTCCAGTTCATGAGGACTGTTTTCTTGGCTATGCATAGGGCAGTGAAAACCATATGGGCTATATTCTTTTCTGAAGTGACATTATCTAAGCTGCCCAACAAACACACTAAAGGGGAAGTTGGAATGTTACATTTCAGACACTTTGATAAGTCTTCACATATCTCGCGCCAAAACTTCTGAACTGGTGGACAGAACCAAAGAGCGTGGATATAATTATCCAGTTGAATTGGTTTCGCAGTTGTTGGTAGACGTAAAGCCCATCTTGAACATCCGATGACCTGTATAGTGCACTCTATGTAGTATTTTGTATTGAATTAATTGAAGACTGGGATTTCTAATTAGATGAAAGGTTTTTAAGCAAATCTGAGACCAGAAGTTTTGGTCTAAGTTAACTGATAAATCCGCTTCCCATTTTGCAATAGGGAGTGATATTGATTTATCTGTTATATAGGATATAGGATAGTTAGTTAGAGGTGTGTGGGTGTTTATATTTGTATCATACAGGACCTCATCATTACATTTACATATCCACTGGTGTTACGGCCCTCTACAGCCCCAAATCTCTTTGCAGTGGCAGTGCAAGAGTTTTCAGCTGTTGCTAATTGACCATGCCTAGTCAGGTGTGGATAAAGACGTACCTGAGGCAGGCTTTCTTTGAGGCTCACTAGTCTTTGCCTGGGTGGTACAAGCTATTTTAGCTATTTGTTAGGTAATTTAAGATGAAACCTCTTTTCATTGAAATTCTGGTGTTTGTCCCCATATTTATGTTGTGGCTTTTCAGCCGAGTTGTAACAACAGATATGTAGCCCACATGTATTATCACAGCCAAACTGCTGTAAATTGAATGACCAGCAGATGTAAGTACTTCTAAATGAGTTGTTAAACAGGGCTTCGTCTGCCTTTTGGTTAAATAATTGGCTGTAAAGATTCGCCACAGTCACTCCATCAGTATTCCTGCCCATGGCGCATGGTTTTATCTCTTTCATCTCTTTTTCTGCGACATCATCTGGTGATTAATAAACAAACAGGACTTCCTCCCATGTGTTTCTGTTAAGGCTCAAATCAGTTTAATGTTTAAAACCCTCTACTGCATGACTTTTTAATTTTTGGGGAAAACAAGTATTTCTCCCTATTTTGGGGGAGCTTTAGGGTCCCTAATAATATATCAATCATAAAATTTGACCCCCCCCCCCCCCCCCCCCAAACAGATATTGTTTTTTGCTTCAAGGCAACACTGTGCAACAAGGGTAGTAAAATGCCAAGTTATTCTATAATAGGTTGTATTAGTACAACAAGGATGAACAAATAAATAAACAACAAATAAACAATGTAAACATTTCACAAAACAATAAAACACCAAAATGCATCCAACATTTGACCCTAACCCTATGCACGCGTGCGCACGCGCACAAACACACACACACACACACGTTGTGTTTCCATCACTTTTGTGGACATTCCATTAACTTACATTAATTTCCTGGAGACTTATCCTGACTCTACCCATCATAAGTCCCTGCCTGAACCTTATCCTAACCCTGACTCAAGCCTTCACCCTAAAATTGATGATTTACCTTGCAATTTGTCCCCATAAAGTATGGAACGCCAGGACTGCCATAATGAATTAATTAAATACACCATTAAATAATTAATTAAATGTGGCAATAATTATTAAAATTGGAATTAATTAATTAAATAAATAGTTATGACACATGTAATTAATTAATTATTGACACATTTAATTAATTATTTATGTATTTCACATTTTAATTAATTATTGGCACATTTAATTAATTATTTAATGATATATTTATTTATTTCATTTTGGCAGTCCTGGCGCCTGGCTCTCATCATGAATTAATTTTATCTGTCAGCCTCACCCATCAAACTCAGGGGGTGGGGTTAACGCTGATCGACTCTAACGGTGCGCACACACCGAACGCGAAAGAGGCGGCCAGAGCGTCAGGTTCACATGTAAAGTCAATGGAAAGAGCACGATGACACGCGATTGTGCATCCGGCGAAAATGCGGGGGCAGATTTGCGTCGGGAAAACGCCAAAACCTGTGAAACGTGCATCAGTGTACCACGTGGAGCGCGTGTGACTCGTGAAAGAAAACCACGCGTGTCAGATTGTGTGTTGCATTTTGTGCACACGCTTGAGTTGGAAAATATGAACTCCGGCGTCAAATCGCGCCCCGACAACCAATCAGGAGGCCGGTGACGTGGCTGTAACCAGGTCACAGGGGCAGATCAAACCAAAGCCCTTCATTCTTCATTCAGTATGGAGGAAAAACTCATCACTGCCCTGGCTAATCACCCAGAGCTGTATGATGCCAGCTGCTACTTCTACCGAGACAGGATTAAAAAGGACCGAGCTTGGAGGCACAGAAGTGAGGAGATCGGGAAACCTGGTAAGTTCATTCATTCTGCTTTTTGTCTGTGAAGGTTCTCAGTCATCCAGGTCATTGTAGTCAAAGGAGTTTGCAAAGAAAAAGCGTCTGGACTTCTTTGAGTTGCTTGAAGACGTTTCACCTCTCATCCGAGAAGCTTCTTCAGTTCTAAGGACAAAATCATTGACCGCCTCAAATACCACCGCCTTTATCCAGGGGATGCCATACCCTGCATTTATGGACTTCCTAAGATCCACAAGGAAGGGGTCCCACTCAGACCCATAGTCAGTAGCATAAACTCAGCCACTTATAACATTGCGAAACACCTTGCTACCATCCTGGCACCTCTCGTGGGGAACACCCCACACCACATCAAGAACTCCACCGACTTCACCGACAAGGTCCAGAAACTTACCCTGGATCCAGATGAAACCATGGTGTCCTTTGATGTAGTCTCTCTCTTCACTTGCATACCCACCACGGAAGCAGTGGAGACTGTCAGAAAACGACTACAAGAAGACAGCTCCTTGGAAGACAGGACCAACTTCACACCTGATCAGATCTGCACACTGTTAGACCTCTGCCTTACCACAACATACTTCAAATACAACGAAGGCTTCTACAGACAAAAACATGGCTGTGCCATGGGCTCCCCTGTGTCACCTATTGTAGCCAACCTTTACATGGAGGAAGTGGAAAGAAAGGCTCTTGGCTCTTTTAAAGGGAGAGTACCCAGCCACTGGTACAGATATGTAGACGACACCTGGGTCAAAATCAAGACACAAGAAGTGGAATCCTTCACTGCGCACATTAACGCCGTGGATAAAAACATCAAGTTCACCAGGGAAGACACAAAGGATAACTGTTTGCCTTTCCTGGACTGCGCTGTGCACATTGAAGAGAATGGCAACCTCAACATTGAAGTTTACCGGAAGCCCACACACACGGACCAGTACCTCCTCTTTGACTCCCATCACCCTCTGGAACACAAACTTGGAGTAATCAGGACCCTACACCACCGGGCAGAACATGTTCCCTCCAAGCCTGAAGGGAAAAAGAAGGAACACACACATGTAAAGGAAGCACTGAAAACATGTGGTTATCCTAACTGGGCGTTCATAAAGTCAGCAAAGAGGCACAGAAAAGAAGATCAGACACCAGCGAGGGAGGATAAGAAAGACAGACGCAACAACATTGTCATCCCCTATGTAGCCGGTGTATCAGAGAAACTCAGGAGAGTTTTCTCCAAGCACGACATCCCAGTGTACTTTAGACCCAGCAACACACTCAGACAGAAACTGGTTCACCCGAAAGACAAAACTCCAAAACACAGACTGAACAACGTGGTGTATGCTGTACAGTGCAGTGAGGAATGCCCAGACCTCTACATTGGAGAGACCAAACAGCCACTTCACAAGCGCATGGCACAACATAGAAGAGCCACCTCCACAGGACAAGACTCAGCAGTCCACCTGCATCTTAAGGATAAAGGTCACTCTTTCGAGGATGCCAATGTTCACATATTGGACAGAGAGGACAGATGGTTTGAAAGAGGAGTGAAAGAGGCCATCTATGTCCACTGTGAGCGACCATCTTTGAACAGAGGTGGTGGTTTACGACACCAACTGTCTGCCATCTATAACCCAGTTTTGAGTTCCCTCCCCAGACGCCTTAACGCCCACTCACATCCTGGGCCATCTGACCTCAGGAAATCACATGATAGGGTGGGGCCAGGTTTCACAATGAGCTCACCCGAAACCCTGGCTGATTAGGTCCCACACCCGCTTTCACACCTTGGCGCATGTGATTAGAGGATCACCAGGGGGTCCTTTGTCCCTCCTTGGGGGGATACTCCCACTGGGTTTAAATCTGGGACTCTCGGCCATTTGACCTTAGAACTGAAGAAGCTTCTCGGATGAGAGGTGAAACGTCTTCAAGCAACTCAAAGAAGTCCAGACGCTTTTTCTTTGCAAACTCCATTCTGCTTTTTAATTTTCAGACTGACCCGATCAAGCCGCGCAAAAGCTAGCAAGCCCGCCTACTGTCTCGCTATTTTCCCACTGATGTACAAATACCATTCTGCTTTTATGCATGTTGTCATATAGGAATATGGTTTATTAATAAACAGCACACAGTGGTCCCGCCCATCCGTCACTGCCTCGCTTTTTTGCTGATTTTTTATTGCACAGTACAGCATTGCATTCTGCAGCCTGATTGACAAATCTCCACCATGTCGTGTCTCCTGCACTTGCCAAACTTATCATGTTTGATTTTGATAACCATCACGTCCAATAGAAAAAACAGCACAAAAACACTCATAACTATGACCCTCGTTGGGAAATACACACCTGCACCGCGAGGGAAAAAGGCGCACGAAAGTGGCAGGCAGATGAAGACAAAATGCGACATAATAATACTACGTTTTGCAATCTACAAAGGTTTGCACTTTGAGAATCAACTTGTGAGAACTGTGAGTAATGTTCATGTGTGTGGGGAAAAAAGTGTATAAAGTGCGTGGCGAGGGGCTAGTTATTCTGACAACCCATGCTGCAATAAATGAGGGACCACTGTATATACTTTCTCTATGACTATCGTTTAAAACCTGTTAACATTTTAATATTGTCTTGATAGAACCAGCTGATTCTGCAGCAGAGCATCCCCTGTTGATTCTCCTTGCTCCCCAGTCCCTGAGCTCCTGCTGCTGCACCCACAGGTATGTAATTGTAGCATCAGATGTACAGCAGCACTGATAGCTTTTTACTCGGCGGGATTCCCTTGTGATCACTTTACTAAATGTCAACAACCAATCTGATTATATCCTGTTTTTTTTTTTCAATGTTGAAATGAAAATCTAGCATCAGCCTTCTCTTTTCCTTGTGTTTTGTGCTGTTTTACAGGCCCAGAGAGGAGGACAGCTCCGAGGCAGATGAGGGACGGTCCCAGGATGGTCCATCGGCGGTGGAGCTGGCCATCCTGGAGTTCCTGAAGAGGCCACGCCAGTCTCCAATGGAGCATTTCCTCCTCAGCCTTGTTCCTGCTCTGGAGAGCAGCTGGGTCCTTTTTATTCCTGTCTCTCTGTAAATACTTATATTTTATATATTTATGTTTAATGTTTTTCTGTTTGAGAATTTTAATATTATTTCAAATAAATTTTTATAATGACTAATGTCTCAGTTCTACTACACAGCAAATATTGGCACACCACTTGACACATAGAAGTAGTAGAATTTATTTCATATTATACTAATGACAAAATATACTAATACAGTGGGATGCAAAAGTTTGGGCAACCTTGTTAATAGCCAGTATTTTCCTGTATAAATCGTTGGTTGTTACAATAACAAATGTCAGTTAAATATATCATACAGGAGACACACACAGTGATATTTGAGAAGTGAAAAGAAGTTTATTGGATTTACAAAAAGTGTGCAATAATTGTTTAAACAAAATCAAGCAGGTGCATAAATTTGGGCACCACAAGAAAAGAAATGAAATAAATATTTAGTGTATATCAATGTGTGTGTCTCCTATATGATATATGGGGGGGCCTTTGTCTGGACGTGCTTCCCATCCAGAGCTCCACAGCTGAAAGGGAAGTTCCAGCGCTCCTGGAATCCCTCTGTGATGGACCGCCAGTCTCCAGGTGAAGGCACCGCCATGAAGTTGTCCACTAGACAGTCCCAGATGACCGTCGCTACCTGGGGGGTGATCTGGCACACTGTGGACACACCGACTCTGAAACTGAACGTGATGGTCCTGAAGGAGTCCCCGGTGGCAAGGAACCTGGACAAAAGTGTTCAAAATTAGTATTATGTGTACTGCAGTTACAAAATACATTATTCAAATTCCAAAATAGTTTTGTGATGTCAGATTTAAATTACAAAACAAATCTTACATAAAACATTTTGTAATTATAAGTATAATTACATAATATATATTAGATATAATATAAAACAGTTGTGTTTTGTTTAACTTTACCATATCATAATTTGATTGGTAGCAACTTTTACCCCTACAGTGAGCCAATCACTCATAATTCCTAGACATGTCAGTCAGGTAGGAATGAAGTAAGACATTAATAGAAATAAAGAGTTGTATGTTGACATGTAGCCCTTTCCTTGCTTAAATCCTTGTTAATATTTTTGAAAAGTTAACCTGTGATAAGACATAGCTTATCAAGCTAGAATATGCTAGATAGAACCATATAACTAAAGATGAACCAAACTTCACAATTTTATCTAGCTCTCAGTTTTAAGAAAGGCTGCTGACCCCTGTTATAGAGTCTGACAGCTGCGAGGTTTATATACAAATATTCAACTATACCAGAATTAAACCAGGTGTAAATTTAAAAAAAAAGGAGTGAGTATCACTACAAAGATTAACCCACAGTGGTCCTCATACCACAGTTTGATATCAGTAAACACTGAGAGCATACACTGATAGACACCACAGCCATGCTATCGTTGCAAACACTGATAACAGCATAAATCGAATTAAATCGGGACTTGATGAGACCTTTCGAGTATCACTAGAAATATTATAAACAGTCGTCTCCGTACCACAGTTTGCTATCAGTAAACACCGACGGCATTCACTGTTAGCATAGCACATCCATGTTAGCAGTGTGTGAACGGATGGTTTAGCATATATTAGCACAGGTATCAATAAAGGACTACCGTTTTAAACACTTTTACTAACCTCAGGCAGATGGACAGGCCCTCTGCAGGTGGGATTGAGCGCCTGTAGTTGGTGTCTCGGCGAGCGATCCTGGGACCGACGCGGGAAAGCAGGTCCTCAAACTGGCCGGGTGACATACGGTGGTATCGCTGGAATCGGCTGTCATCTAAGCGCAGCTCCTGGAGCAAATGGTGAAACTCACCAAACTGCTCACGCCTCTGGAGGAGCTGATGGACCCAGGTACGGCGAGGACGTCTTTTACGCCGCTGCTCTGCTCTCCACAGTAGATAGAGAAGGCTGACTCTCTCTTCAAGCGCTAGCTCGACAGCTGCCATCTTGCAAAGATACCATCTGGCACACCTTCCCCCCACATCCCTCCCACATTTCCGGTTCACGCGCGTGGAAAGATGCAATTTTGAGGCGCGGTGGATTTTTCCTGGACACGCGTTGAGGTGCAAATGTGCACGCGTGACATTAGGGGCGTTTTCGCTCGCCTCTTTCGCGTCCGGTGTGAACGCACCGTAAACCATTGCTTTGGCCTGGTGGCCATTGTTTGTAGCCCACAACAACCGGCAGAACTGAACTTTGAAAAACCCTGTTTGTGTGTCACCAAATACAGTTTTAATATTTTTTTTAGCGGAGAATGTAGTGGTTTAATCTTCATATGTGTGGTCGGTTTGTCAAGATACAGCCTCTTTGCAAAAGTGCTTCGATGATTTCGGAGATGTCTGCCCAGTCTCACGGCAAAGCGTGGGATAGACCCGCTCGCCTCGCAAGCAATCGAGCTGTTGTTACCGCCGACAAAGCGCAGGCCCCGGTACACAGCTGTAATAACCCCCGCTGACACCGACTTCTTTTACAGAGGTTAGGACACATACGAAGTATAACTAACATTAAAAACATGTTTAAGAAGGAGAGAGAGCAAATAAATTCGATTAACAGCTGATCTTTGGGTTTCTGTTCAGTAATCAGCGTGACCTGCGTATAAACGTATAAAATAGAAAACGTTGGTGTTTCCGTCATGTAGTAACTGCTGGCTTTAACTGTACAAAGGTTGTTCGACACTATGAAACACATACAGACTTCATGATGTTCGGCTAATATTTTTATTGTGAATATTAATCATGAGGGCAAACGGCCCTGTACACCACGGAGCGAGCTCAGCATGTTCACGATATCTTCAGCTCTCTGAGTTAACCCAGAGTTTCCCAGCTGACTAACTGTCATCTACGAATATGTCACGGGTCATATCAATATGATTTTACAGAAAAGCATCCTTATTACTGGCAACTATTCCAGAGACTTGAAAATCTACAGCATAAAGAACACAAAATTATAGCAGTCTAACGCAACACTGTAACAGAGATGAACCGTCAGTTTGTCGCAGATCAAAGTGGAATGAAAGTGATTGGTTGAACAGGTGTTTGTGATCTGTGTTATCTGCATTTTCATCAGTGTAAGAGACTCAGCAGCAGATTAGACTAACAGTTATACATTTAATAAATTACCAAATGAATCCACGATCGAACCTGTTCCGACAGTTTGAGTTTGTATTCCCTCAGCTGCAGACTCGCTGCTGAAATGTTTGAGAGGAAGATTATATATGTATGTATTATTCTAGAATAATACATACAGAGGAAAACCCAACCCCTATAGGGTCTACCTTACAATGTGAAGCACTTTGAGGTGATTGTTGTGTTTTGGCGCTGTATAAATAAAATTGAATTGAATTGAAAACTTTACATTTGTGTGTAAATGTTACCTGCTCTCAGTGATGAATACACAACACCTGGATCAGCTGACTGCTCTGTAACACACACAGAAAAACAACAAAGGAGTGTGAAGCATCATACGTGTCCTGCAGTCATGTGTAGGTTCAAACTGCCAGAGGCAGCTCACATACATGAAGCTCCAACTTCTCACTCACTGCATATAAAGTCAAAGAGGAGTCCTTTCATCTCCTCCACCTGCTCTGAGCAGCCACCTGTCCCACACGTCTGTGAAGTTTCCTCCAGTGAATGATCACAAACAGATCAACCCTCCTTTCTGTTCTTCCACATCAGTTACTTAGGAAGTGATTGACTCATAGCTCTGTGGTCTTACCCCACAGCAACCCTGACACCAGAGCAGAAATCACCTTCCACTTCAGCCTCTCAGACTCTGGAACCCCTCCCATAATATAAAGACTTCGGACTTTATGTTTCCCAATTTTTGCTTTAAGTTATTTTGTTATTTACATGATAATGTAAATAACCTAATAATTATCCTTATTGCTGTTTTAGAGGAGCTTCAAAGGATAGTTGCAGATTTCTGTCAGAATCTGCAGATTATACAGTACAAATAAAATGTTCACATTTCTCCAACGTTGTCTTCCCAACAGTTTCACTAACATCTACACTGGATGGCCAGGAAGCGTTTGCGATGTCTTCTCGGGCGCTTCTCCGGCGCCTGAGATGACGTCTGTCTGTGCGTCTGTCTTGTGTCAGTGACGTAAAAGACAGATTTAATGCAACCTGACCATTCAAACAGCTGTCGCTTTCTAAAACATCGGATATGTATCGGATTCAGTACCACATATGAAAGTGACCCAGATCGGATTTGAAAATAGCGGATTTGTGCCGTTCACACTGTCATACCATGATCGGATATGGGTCGTATAGGGTCAAAAAAATCGGATTTGATGCACTTTCCCCTGCAGTGTAAACGTAGCCTTAGACTCGCCTCTTGCCAACAGTCCACTTTCTCATACCGACCCCCCTTCAGGTCTTGACTCAGCTACTGGACACCTATCCAGATGTTTGTGTTCTATGTAGGAGCTGTGTCACCGCTCCTCTCTCTGCAATGCAGAGTGAGATCACTTCCTGTCCACACAGGAAGTGCAGGAATCTCCAGGATCACACCTTTATCTGACCAACAGAGACACAAACAGAGTCATGAACTCCTCTCAGAAGAGCTGCTTCCTGTTTGAACGAGCACCTTGCTGACTTCCTGTCACAGTGACAGTCTTACACTCTCAGCTCACTGACAGACATGTATCCAACATCTGGAAACATCAGCACAGGGACACAGCTGCAACATCTCACTGTCTGTACCTGAAAAAATGATGGACACTTCATCGCTCTGCTGTCCAGATGAGTTCTCACAGAAGTAACTTCCATCAGAGGAGACGGAGCGATCCAGAACACAGGAGGAGCCATGAACCCTCCCAAAGCCTGCAGCTGCTCCACAGTCCTCAGTGAGTCCTCCTCTGGTCCTCTTCACTGTCCATCCATCAACTGTCTGTCCATCATCAACACAACTCAGAGACACTGAAGAAGATCCACTGAAGACCTGCTGAAGGTTTGGACTGACAGACAGAGACACTGGAGGACACACACACACACACACACACACACACACATACAGAGTAAATGTATCCGTATTGTTGTTGGAGTCTCACTGATTGTTTTCACTTCATCAACTCACCTGCAGAAACAGTCAGCGCAGACAGGAGCAGCACACCCACACATGCAACAGGAGGTCAGAGGTCACTGAGGGTCAGAGGTCACTAAAGGCCAGAGGTCATTGGTTACTAAGGACAAGTTACCCCTGGAAGGGTCTTCCAAGGGAATTTGGTATTTGCATGAGCCATTCTTCTTTCAAGCTCAGAAATGTTGGATGTGAGCTTTTTGTGCAGTTTCTATTTTTATATCAAGGGAATATTTTAGCTTTCAAACTACAGCAGTTAGCCTTCTCATTTCCCAAAGAAAAAAAACTTATTCTGATGACAGGTCCGGTGAACAGTGTCTGTGCTGATGTTAAGAGGATGTTTGGAGCTCCGCCTTTTACCTGACTTTTACACACCATGTGCCTTGGGACTCGATGACTATCTTCTGTAACCGTAGATACCGGTCTGATACTTCCTGGCTGAGCTGCTGTGGTTACTAAATGTTTAAACTGTGAAATAGTTTCACTTCCCACATATCACGCAGGTCTGGGCCGGATCTGGTGTCAAGCCAGCACTGCTGGCTGACGTCTGGCATGGTAAGTCATCCAGATATGGGCCAGGCCTGACATAGATGGCACTGTTTATGACACTGCCAGAGGCATGCCACATCTGGCTCGATTATGGTTTGGTTTATGTGGCCCAGGCTCATAGAAAACAGGTCTGGCCCAGATCCGACATCAGGCTGGCACTTCTGACTGACTGGTGTCATGGCAGGGTGTATGTCAACCAGATGTGGGCCAGGTCTGACAATGATGGCACTATTTATGTTCCTATTTTCCTATTTTACTTAGAAGACCCTAGAGTTGGATGTTTCAGACCACTTTTGATCTCGCCTTGGTCTTCACGGACTTTGGTCTTGGTGTCGCTGTCTTGGTCTTGCTTTCTCAGATCGACATAGTTTTCGGGAGATTTGGAGTCAACCATCGGTGGAGCGGGGGGTGGCTTACTGGGCTTAAGCTCGGGTCATTTTTTCAGAAGCATGGGGTCTTTTGGAGTGTAATTTGTTTCATAGTTAGATGCCTGACTGACAACTGTATAAAACAAAAACTACACACAATATTGGAAGCACAGAGCGCACAGTCGTAAATTCCCCCTAATTTTGGTAGGATCCGAGCTCAGGCACTAGGCGACTGAGCACAGCACCCATGTGAGCGAGGGGGGGAGAAGCTGCTGCCTGCGAGTTTGCTGCAGACAGAGGAAAGCTTAAGTTCGACCAGGTACCAAAGCAAATCATTCGTACAGTACAAATAATGTAAATATGAAGGTGTATCACGAAAGATTGATATCAAACTGATTAGTTGACCCATATGACGTTACTTGCTCTTCGAGTGAATCCACAGATGGTGAAATGAAAAGCCGAACAACAACAATGCTGTTTTTTAGACAGTCTTAGCTTACATGTGTTTATTTCATATTTTCAGTTGTTAACCTCTGATGAACACAACAATGGACATAAGGAGCTTCTTTCAAAGAAAAACCTCAGGTAGATGTTATTTTATATATTATGCTTTGTATGTTGTTCAGTATATTTCTTTTCTTTTTTTTTTTTTCTTTTAACCTGTCCCGTTTGGTTCTTTTGCCATCAGAATTATTGTCTAAAGGCGAAGAAAGATGCCCAACGGATTTACTTTACCAAATTGACCATCCCAGCCTTGCCGTAATGGTCCATTTGATTCACCTTTTATTGTTTATTTTATTTTCACTTGCTGAATACGGGACAGACTTGACTGGGGGAAAGAAAGGGGAGAAAGAAAGAGGGAAAGAAAAACAGCGGGGAAGAGGGACGGGGAAAAAGGGCAAAAAACCAAAAACCAACAGAATAAGCAGACAAAAAAATACATATATCGATCATCTGGATCACCTGTTGAGAAAAAGAGAAAGCAAGCAGAAGAAAACGAGAGTAATAAACAACATCACAATGATCTATGGGAATATGACAGTAAATACTAAATATTAAACATTATTGTGCAGCACGTAAGATCGACAGCGCACAGTGTGCTTTGAGGTAAGAGCCAAAAAGGGTGTAGTTTGTGTGTGATCACCTGTGTGTCCAGTATATTTCTATGCAAAACAAGAGGAATTTCAATACACAGCAGTTTATTCACAGTTTAAACCAGATACACATACACTTTATGGAGAAAACATAAAAACACTTCTTTTTTTACTGTTAAACATCAATTTAGAGTAAACTTGTTTTGTTTTAGATAAATAAATATTGAAATATCTTTTGAATTAGTTAAATGTCAGAATAAAGAGAGACAGAGCAGTCTATTTTTATCACTTTCATCAAATGTAGGAGTACATACACAATAAGTTTATTGTTAAAAAGAAAACTCCAGACGATTCCATTCTGAGCTGAAGAAGCTTCTGATAGGTTAGTAGAGTCCATGTGAGTAAACTGGTGGCAGACATATAAGACACCCCCAAAACACAGAGCCTGTTTATTTGACGTTGGAAAATCAAGAGATATCAACCTAAATACCAGGAAAAGAATTGTAGACCTCTATAAGTGTGGCTCAATTTTGAATACAATTTGGGTCCATTTGCAATTAAGAAATACAAACAATTTCTCTCTTTACTCTTATATTCAACAAACATGTTTTTTTATATTTATCAATCTAAAAAAATAAACATTTAGTCTGATTTGATGTTTGACAATTAAAAAAGTGTTTGTGCTTTTATCTGAAGAGTATGTAAATATCTGGTTTCAACTGTATATTTGATGATGTTGGTGTTTGGCTTGATTGTCAGCACACTTGGCCACCAGTGTGTCTGCAACTGGCCTTGTGCTGGCCCATGTGTGGGCCACCTCTGGCAAACCTGATCTGGGCCACCAAATTCGTTGTGCTATGTGGGCCATGTGTAAACTGACCTCAGGAAATCACATGATAGAGTGGGGCCAGGTTTCACAATGAGCTCACCTGAAACCTTGGCTGATTGTGACCCATGTGATTGGCTCATGTGATTAGGTAGAGGATCAATAGGGGGTCCATGTCCCTCTTGGGGGATACAGTCCCATAGGGCTTAAATCTGGCACTCTCCACCATTTGACCCAAGAACTGAGGAAGCTGCTTGGATGAAACGTCTTAAATAACTTAAAGAAGTCCAGACGCTCTTTCCAAGCTCCTTAGACAACATTTAGAATTAAAAAAAATTCACAAACCAAAGTGTTTCGACGGTATGACCCTGTTACAGTACTAGGTGTCCAGATGTTCACTGAGCTCTTTAGAAATGTCCATTCTTTCATTGATGCTTCTAAAAGCAGTCTGCATGGGAGCTGCTGGATATATTACTTATATATATATTTGCTGAGTCTTGTTCCGTGGAGGTGGCTCTTCTATACTGTGCAGTGTTGGGGAGTAATGGAATACATGTACCGTCGTTACGTATTTAAAATACAAATGATGAGTAACTGTATTCCGTTACAGTTACCGTTTAAAAAGGTGGTATTCAGAATACAGTTACTTTGTTGAAATAAATGGATTACACTGCGGTACTTCCCTGTTTCATATTGTCGCGGGTCAGGACTGTTTGGGTTTTGTTTGACAGCTGTTCTGTTGTTCCAGGACGCAGTGTTACGGTTGCCATGGTTACAGTGTGACGCTCTCTCTCTGCGTGTTTCCTGGGTGAGAGAGCACCTTTTTGTTGTTGTTGTTGTTGTGCTAAGCTAAGGCAGAATGCTACAGGCATAGCCGTAAAGAATGTAGCCTCATGGGCAGTGTAGTCAGGGAGAATGGACTGCCATACCCTTATGTGTCTATGAGCGCGAGGAAGGAGAAAAAGGAGAGTGGAAAAGTAGAGTTGTCTTCGAGCAGCAACGGGAGCTGGAAGCATATAAATATAATAATAACCACTGCAGCCGAGAAGAGTGCCTGACGAGCCCAGTTGTAAGTAAGCTATTAAGACTCAACTGTACACTGTGTTTGTGTTTTCCTCCGAAACAATAGGTTCCGTTCGAGCAGCCTTTCAACGCCTCTCTCTGTCTCAAACTTGACCCAGACAACAAAGTAAAGTTATTTTTAGGCTACCAGCCCGACACCGAACCCGACTTATTAGCCAGAGGTCCCTTTACTATGGTTCATAGCCGCGGACCTTCAGTAATAGTAATAAATCACATTCATGTAGTTGTAAAAAGCATGATAATATATTAAGTAATCCAATTCAGAATACGTTGCTCTCATTGAGTAACGTAACGGAATACGTTACAAAATACATTTTGGGGCATGTATTCTGTAATCTGCAGTGGAATACATTTTAAAAGTAACCTTCCCAACACTGATGTTGTGCCATGCACTTGTGGCTGTTTGGTCTCTCCAATGTAGAGGTCTGGGCATTCCTCGCTACACTGTACGGCATACACCACATTGTTAAGTTTGAAGAAGCTTCTCGGATGAGAGGTGAAACGTCTTCAAGCAACTTAAAGAAGTCCAGATGCTTTTCTTTCCAAGCTTCTTAGACTACGATGACCTGGATGACTGAGAAATCTTCACAGACATTGAGTGTTTGTGTTATTATGAGTGCTAAACAAGAAGAGTTCCCAGATGTTACAGTGGACGCATGTGTGACTCCTGTGATTAAAGCATCTTTCTTTCAGCTTAATGAGTGAACCGTCAGCTCGTTCAAACACACGTTAAAGTCCGTTTGGCTCGACACCACCGAACAGAGGCAGCAATATAACATAGCTAACATTAACAGTGCAGTGAATCCTGTTTGTGCTATGATATCCAGGACTGCAAACCGAGCAGCATCACTGACTTTCAGCCTGTTGTGTTTGTGGATATATGACTGACTTTAATTATCCATAAAATCATCGCATTCTCTGTAAGATTAAAGTCAACTACTGAACGGCGTATAAAGTAAAGGCTTTAAAGCCAAGTAAACGCTGAAAGTACAAACATCGCTAATGTCACATAACAGTAATGTTTTAATGTTCTTCATTATTAAATATTCGCACATAAATAAGTGACATAATTTTCAGTACTTACTTTTCCAAGTTTACTCTTTGGCTGCCCCGCTTCCACCGTTTGGTTTTTTTTTCAGCAAAATTATCCACACCCAACGTTGCGCTATGCATTCTGGGATATGTTGGGCCATGAAGTCTACACCGCCACATCCTTAAAATTCAGGGTAATGAAGGATGCATTTGAGGGCCGCATTTCAAGCAACCTTTGAATGGGGACAACCTTCGTTGCGTCGCTGTGACGTAATCTGCCTTAAAATGCGGACTTTAAGGCTGAAGACCCTGTATTGGGATGCAACCCATGATGCCACTGGGAAAAGTAAAACTCAGCACACTGAACATGGAAAACCAGATTCTTCAAAAAAAAATAAAACAAAATAAAACAGGAAACATGGAAAGATGCTGACGTAATAACACAAGCTTGACAATAGGATGTGGAACACAGACATGAAGCACATGACAGGCTGAGGAGATGAAAGCACAGGCGTAACCAAAAGTAAAACAGAGGACAAGACAGACTTACACAGAAGA
Organism: Oreochromis niloticus; assembly: GCF_001858045.2. Taxonomy (NCBI): domain Eukaryota; kingdom Metazoa; phylum Chordata; class Actinopteri; order Cichliformes; family Cichlidae; genus Oreochromis; species Oreochromis niloticus. Next base: position 83,991,762 of record NC_031967.2, on the reverse strand, counting down.
CAGGAAAGACTAATAAACCAGGAGACATAGAAGAAACCAGACTAAAACAACTTTGTCATTGTCCGGGTAAGACTGGACAATGCTGGGCTCCACCTTCGGATGGAGACTCCAATCAGCCTTCACACTTGACTGCAATCAAGTCACCGGCATTTAGGACCAGCACTGACGACAACCGTCTGTCAGACAATCCACACCAGTTGGTGGTGGTAATGCACCATGTTGGTGTTTGCCAATAAAACAAAATGAAGAAGAAGAAGCCTCCTGTCAGATCATCAGCTAACTGTGCCAGGCTGCTGGTTTTCTGCTAGCAGGTTATACTCTCTTCATCGTTGCACTTAGTGATGGGTAGATGAGGCCTCGTGAAGAGTTTCAGCACATTCCCCAAACTGTATCGATACTGTGTCGACCATTGACTGTAGAAAAGATGGACGACGCGACACCGCGCCCTACCATTGTGCAAAAATGAAGCCAAAATATCCCACTTGTGGAGGCTGCCATCTTGCAAATTTGGAGCCCGAGTCTGTTCAGTAGTGACTTGAGGTGGAGCGACTGTGTAACGCTCCCGCCCACACACCCGTTGGACGTGACCGCAAACACGCCCCCCTACACTTTTTACGTAGCCCGGCTGCTCGAGTTTTTTTTGCTGGTTTACCGCGTCTGACGACTACTTTAATTAAGGTAAATACAACCATGTCACTGTTATAAAAAAAGACACACAGCTTATCATCTTTGTCACAGTCTGGCGGGTGCAGACTGTATGAAGTGCAAAAAGGACCCAAAACGCAGACTCCAAGGAACAGAGAACAGAACTTGAATGTTAACAAAAAGAGAGCCGTTTAATAAGGCTGGTAAAAAGGGCACAAAGAAAGGGCAGACTGAAGTAAATTAACATCAACCTAAACTGGGAGAACTAAATAAACAACAAGAAAAACCTAGATATGAAACACGGCATGGAAAACGTGGCATGAACACAGACGACCTGACAATGACACACTGAAAACAGAGGACTTAAGTACACAGGAGGTGATTAGGGGAAGTGGAGCCACATGGGGAAACAGCAGACACTAATCTGACATAACGAGACAAAGGAAGCAAAGTTGACTACGCTGACATAGGACACAGACCTTCAAAATAAAACAGGAACATGAGCCACAGACAAGACAGTATAACCTTGATGACATAAGACACGCAGCATGAAACACATAAGGGCAAAAGGAGACTAATACACAGGGGTAGAAGACACAAGGGTGATCTAAATAAACAAATGAACTAGATAATCTAATGAACTTCAAAATAGAGCATGAATATCAAAATAAACTCAAACTTAAAACGCTGGGTCAAAAGACCCAGGATCATGACAATCTTATAGTTCTAAAATCACTCTGTTGTTAATTCGTTAGCTATATTAGGCTCTAGCATACGCACTGTGTTGGAGGCTTGTTGCTAGCTAGTTAGCGATGCTACACACCTAATACTCTTAATAGTCTATGTTATTGAAGGATTCAGCACTTCTTATGTTTGTTTTTATCCATTTTTAGACAGCGATGAGATCATCTGCACACTCCACAGAGGCCCAGAGTTACTGTTAATATCAAAAATATAATGCTGTCCTTTGAGATTTTAACATAAGACTGTGAGTGTAATGGATCTAAAACTGTTTAAATCTTCAGAGCCCTCTACAGCCTGGTAACATGGAAACTTTAAAAACAGCAGCAGAAGGTTTCAGTAGTGTAGTCTAAATTGTTCTTTTCATTTAATAACAGAGTCCATATTATATCCACAGCTACATTCACCCTGGAGAGAAACTAGTGAGGGAGACCATCAGGACCAAGATGGGTTTCCTGGGTCCAGAGGTTTGGAGAAACTTCTTCCTTTTCTTTTATCACAGCTGTCCTGTGCCAGATGTTCTGTTGACCCAATGAGAGAGACATCATTTAAGAAACACCAGGAAGACTGAAGCTCATCGCATTGATCAAGCAGGACTCCTGATCTTCACCAGCAGCTCCCTCACAGGGAAATCTTCAGCACTCCACCGTAGGCCCGCCCCAGGAGATGATAAACCCAGCATTTCATGAATGAGACCTTGATGAGACCTTTGGTTTGTGTAATGTTATAAATACTCGGATACTCCCCAGAGGCTCCAGACTTTTACATAAAGATATTATATTCAGTCCTGTAGAAAGTTATATATTTAAAAATATATGATCCTCTCTGGTTACTCTGGTATGAATAACTCTGAATCACTTTATGGTAAATAACACACTATCTGCAAAAAACTGTGAAAGAATTCCAGATGACAAGTTTGTAGTTCAACATACAAGTGACAACCTTTGACCTTCATCAGGTTTTATTTAATTGTGTTAGAGAAAATCTCATATGCTCTTCATGCAGCTGAGTACATCAGTGTTTAAAACGGAAGCTGTGCAGGTCTGAGATCAGCAGCTTTGTGAAACACCAAACTGAGGTCCTGTTAATACTGATGTATAGTGACACAGTTACATGAGTGATTAATCCTTTTGTTTTTTTGTCTTTAACTTTATCAATAAAGCTGCAGCTTTCACTACAGCACGTGTGGTACTTTAACCTTTGCACTGTTTTCATCAGTTCATGCACTTGCACTTAACATATGAACGTGTTGGATGATCTGTCTGCTGTCACTGGGTGGTGCTGAGGTCTGAATCTGAGGGCAGCTCCTGTAATCACAAAGAGAACAGAACCATCAAACTCAGATATAAATTTTATCCCTCAAAATTGAAATAAAGCTGATTCTTCTGTCCTCACACATTCAGGATCTGAAGTTCTTCTCTTACATTTTTTCAGTATTACAGTACACTACAGTACTTTAATCCATATTTCCTGATTAATGAGGAGTTACTGAAATACAAGCTTTTAAAAAAGATGTTACTGTCTTTACAGATGTGGCAAGAGACTGAAAACATGCTGTTGTTTGCACATATTTAATATTCAGCTCTGCACAGGAGCTGAAGCCTGTTGTTTTTACAGTATAATACTTGTAATAAAAGTACAGTAACAGTAATTAATGACTGAGCAGCCCAGGGCGTTTCTCTTGATTTCTTTAGTAAATTCAATCACCTGCACAGATTAGCTAAACAAACCCTGACAGCTGAATGCTCATTTTAGCTAGCTGGGTCTCAGGAGCTAGCTAAGGACGGTAGTTACGGATTAGCTTACAAACACGTTTAACTTACCGAAAAAGTGCAGCAGGGCCTCGGGTCCTTCTGTCAGGTAGTCCAGTTTACTGAAGAACACCTCAGGCTGTCAGGTTAAAACAGTCGGTCCTGTTTTTGTAGCGTAAACGCTGGTCCTCCTCTCAGAGCCTACGCTTTATCTGCTATTCCCGAACAGAGATACACAAGTTTCACCGTGACTACAGCTGCCAGTCAAAGCTGCTATGATGACGTTACACACCAATTTAACATCACCGCGGTAGGAATTAGAATCAAACTTAAGGGAGAGGAGACCCCTTGGACATCAATCAGCATGATGAGAACTATTGAAAACAAAGAAAGAATCTTTGGAAAAAAAATATCTGAGGAAAATAAATCTATTTTAGTCTGACCCCAGTCCCATCCGCTAACATGGAGGAGGCGGGGTTTATGACCTATACTGCAGCAGACACCAGGGGGCGATAGAGACGTTTTGGCTTGATTTTTGGGGAGCTGTCGCGTCGTCCATGTTTTCTACAGTCAATGGCTGTGTCCGAATTCAGGGGAAGGATGCTCATAAGGACACTACCTACCTACGTCACAAGGTAGTGTCCTTAGACGGACGGGTAGTCAGGAAGTGAGCGGCTGTGGACAGCCCCCTTTTTTTCTCCATAGAAACTTTATTGAACAAACAATGAGTATCCAACATAACAGATGGGCTGTGGACAGCCTCCTAGCCTTCAACTCCGCCCTTACTTGCGTGTTTTTCCGGACGCTAGCGCCACAGCGCGAAAACTTTAAAATGGACCCAGAAATGTTGCTCCGTTGTTTGGACAATTTTATTTCTCGAGGAGCTAGAAAAACCTTATCGTCGCTGCCCGCACGTTTTGTACCTTAGGCTCATCAGAGACAATCATATCCAGGTAAAATCATTTCCTTTAATCTACACGCGTTTAGGAATTACTTAGCTAATTACACGGATAATTGAAATATTGCTGGCGTTGTGCCAAAAAAGTGTTCGCCTGCCAAAACTGATTTCCAATGTTTCCATGTGTAATATGTGTAATATCTTTATGTATATTGCTAAATAGACTTCGATGAACATTGTTTACTGAGGGGTTTTATATATACAGTAATTACCTGTCGTTCAAGAAGCTTTATAACTCTGGTTATAATGTAGGTACAATTGTTATATATATTGTGCTGTCTGCTGTCCTGTGTTAAAAAATAAATTTCTAATGTCAATAAGATTTTTTTTTTAACTGGATGAATAAAGGATATATAAAAGTCACTGCCAAAAACTGATTGCAGCTTCTACCTTGTTACAGGAATGTTGCTGGTGGCAGGTGACTTGATATCATTAATGAGGGACATATTTAACATGTTTCACGTATTATAGACCAACAAGTTATTCATAGCAGGTTAAATACGAGCAATCAGTTTAGGGCAAAAACCGGAAATCATTTTTTGGCAGACGATCATTTTTTGCCACAACATCGGTCATTCTCACACATGTACTGTATCATATAAAATAAACTAAATATCTTTGAAACGTATAGAATCTTGCATATTTCTGTAAACATCTTAGTGGTGTGGCAGCCATGAGGGAGCCCTGCAAACCCTGTGGATGGACGATGCAGTGGACAGTGGGAGGAAGCATCCTAAAGCTCTTTGCAGACCACCCTGTGTGATTCTCCACTCGCCGACCAGAAAAGACAAACCGCAGGTCTCAGTTGCAGCAGCCCATCCATCCATGTCTGATCGTCCTCGGGCAGCTTCAGCAACACTGCCAGAGACTTCCTGCCATCTATTACAGTTGTTAAAGAAACGGTCCAGGAACAGGTCACTCAGGTTAATCCTGTGTGAACAACTGAAAATATTGTTTTTCCATCTTTACATACTGTGTATTTGAAATATTCTTGTTTAATTGTTATTGTTATTTATTTTATTGCTATCAAATAAATATCCAAGTAATATTGTTCAAAGTTAGCCTTATGTTCATACATGTTAAAAATGCCTGTAAATCAAATTGAGTTCAGTGACAATTACTGTTTGTTTGAATCAATTTATTTATAACATAAAACCTTTAAACTAATGCAACACACATAACAATGTAAAAAATATATTCAAATAAATAAATTTTTCAATACATAACTCATTTGGGAACATACTTTGTATTCTTTAAACTTATCTCATGTCTTCTGGCCTGCAAGGGGGTGACTTTCCCCTGCAGGTCCATCTTCTCCAGAATTGTCCTGATCACACACAACAAATAAGAGAAGAAAGGAAACCATGGCAACTATGTTAATTCCTAAATCCAAAGGTTTTCACAGCAGCACACCAGAGGAACACCGTCTGGACATCACAGGTTCTGTACAGCAGCCATCCATGAGTCGTTTGGTACGCCACGTTTGCCACGAGAGTTAAGGCTCCGGTGTGAAATTTATGGTTTTCAGGGGTTTTATCGTTAACTCGGTTTCCCTGAGTCTTTCCCTTGTTGTAGTTGTGTGTCTTATTTTGAAAGAAATATTTACACGTTACCATAGCAACCAGAGAGCATTAAGCGGCAGAGAGGAGGATGTTACTCTCAATTTGGCACATTTTCAGGAGGACGCTGCTAATAAAGTTACACAATTACACAGTACATTCATGTTTATTATTATATTTACAAAATACCAGTTTTTGTCTTGGTCGGATCATTTTATGTGGTTGTATTTATCCGCGATACCTTAAAGGCCACTCCGTGTCTGACATAAACCGGTCTGTGGCGCAAAAAGGTTGGGGACCGCTGCTGTAGAGCATGAGGGCTAATAGGACCGTACTCATATGAATATGATGCGTAAATTGATTTATTCTTGTACATCCACGCCATAGCGACCCAATTCTTCACCCCAGTGAAGAGGTGATCATTTTCTCCTCGTTTTAATAAATTAAGCCGTTTGGTCTTTGTTCCCCACAACATATCACCAATTCGAAAAAATCAAAATTAGCTGTATGTAAGCGGCAATACATGAAAAATCGCGGGACCCCCGATACAAGCTGGTTTATGGTTATTTTGAAGAAAAGAAACATGTCTATGCAGATGCCCAAAGCTTAACAAAACGACCACTACATTTTAACTTTTGTACAACCAGATTTTCATATACTTACATTTGAAAGTGTTTTCCTCCCCTGCTTGGACCACCATCGTTATCAGAAACAAATCTCCTCTATGACCCGCAATGAATCCTGGGATATAGTAGGACATGAAGGATACATCAGACCATCCTTAGAATTCAGGGCAAAGTAGGACGCATTTGTCGCCACATTTTGAGTACTCTTTGAATTCGGACAGCCTTCGTCGCGTCGCCGTGACGTCATTGCCTCCAAATATGGCATCGAAGCATCCTTCCTCTGAATTCGGACACAGCTAAGCCTCAAATTCGCAGAAAAGTAGGACGCATTTGTCGCCACATTTTGAGTGCTCTTTGAATTCGGACAGTCCTCGTCGTGTAGCTGTGACGTCATTGCCTCCAAATATGGCATTTTAAGCATCCTTCCCCTGAATTCGGACACAGCCAATGGTGTCGACACAGTGTTGCTGTTTTACTCCATACTGACACCTGCTGGACCTTAAATATCATTGCAGGCAACTTGAGACTCACAACAGACACTGATTCAATGACCTAGTCATACTTGTATACACTGTAAGGTACTTTCCATGGAATTATTTTATATCTTTTACATTTCAAATATTGACATCTTTAAAATATGTTGTGAATGACATTAAGTAAAAATTAAAATGAAAGTATTGTGAATGCAATATTATTACATGCACATTATACCTATTTCGTGTCCACAAAGTAGTATTTTGTGGCTACAATTTTTTTTATTTTTTGGACCATGTCAACAGAGGGGCTCCGAAGGCTTTCACCTGGTGTCTGTGAATAAACTGTTGACTTTATTCTAACGAGCTGGTCTGTGTTACGTTGTTTGAGGTTATGAATGTTATCTGACTGGAGGGATAGCTCACAGACACACGAGACGCCATTACTCCGCTGAGCATCCTTTAGTATTTTTTCATCCCCTCCCTCACAACAACCCAGCATAAACGTTCCTACCTGTTAACATTTACCTGATACTACAGCCTGTACCGGAGTCTGTTCGGTCCTCGTGACAACCAGTTTATAATATATTTTAATAATAAGCCCCGCCCCCGACTGTACTGCCACCTTTATTAGCTGGGTGGTCCCATTAGTCACATACTTACTAGAGATGGACCGATCCGATATTAGGTATCGGTATCAGTCTGATACTGACCTAAATTACTGGATCGGATATCGGGGAGAAATACAAAATTTAATCCAATCGATTAAGTATCACGAAAGCACCTCACAAAACTTGCGTAAAACACGGCGAAATTCAGCTCCTAACCTCAGCACCTCGGAGCAGTGTGCGTCACACGATAGAGCGACTGTGGCGTGCGAGACCTCTCGGTGATCTGGTTGAGCATTTGGAGCCTCGCTACCAAACCGACATTTCATCTCCGAGGAAGTTATCTCAGAGAAGTTTATCTCTGAATGTTTGTAAAGCATTCCCACGTTAAGCTTAACAACTGATATATGGAGTGACTGCCTCTTCTCTCTCCCTCCTGCTGCTACTTCAATAATGAAACTGATCAATGATCAGCTGATTGGCTTTCTGTCGCGACTCCGTCTCTCTTGTTTGTTTTTGGTCAACTTTGCGCCAGAACAAGGAAACCAGCGGCTGAACAACAGCAGCACGTTTAACCTTGATAAGCTGTCGTTAGAATTTATTTAATATTACTTTCTACTCCAGGATCCTTTTCTACGTAGCTGACGGCTGGTAACTGTGCAGGGGGGGATCTAGCAAAGTTTAGCCAGGGGGGCCGATAGGGCATTAACAGGGAAAGGGGGGCACAAAGACATACTTTTCTTTCTTATTCTCATTTAAAATGTCTAGCTTTTAATAAATAATTATCTGAATCTTACACCCAAAGTTTTAATCTGATGTAAAATGTATAGAAGTCCATTACTGGATGTAGTAACTGTTAAGTCTAATATACCCTAGTAAGCTATAGTACTTTTTCCTTTGGGAAGTTACCACCTGTGCAGTCTGCAATTCTGTTTAAGAAAGATATTGATTCTATTTATTTTTTGTGGAAAAATAATTGATTTCGGTGCATTTGTTTTACACTAAATTAAATTAAAGTTGATTATGTCGATTAAGCATCACGAATCCGAGGGTGGGGGGTGGTTCCCTATTTTTTTGCTGGGAGTTTGCAACCCTATTAGTTAGGTTGCTTAATATTTCTGCTAAGTACTCTTTAAATCACCAGAATATGGAGTATGGTGCAGGTTTATGTTTATTAGATTGGTCAGTATTGCTCAGTATTGCTGAACTATAAAATAGTTTTTGCATACAGGTATAACAGAATAGCTTTAGTGTTTGTTTGTTTTTTGAGTATGAACTTATATAAACTGCAGCAAAATATTAAAAAAAAACAGTTTTATTGATTAAAAAATACACTATTGGATTCATATCGGTATCGGCAGATATCCAAATTTATGATATCGGTATCGGACATAAAAAAAGTGGTATTGTGCCATCTCTAATACTTACACATACTAATGTTACTGGGGAAATAAGGAACACATCATTACATTATGAACTTGTTTGAATTCAGTTATCTCCATTTTCTGAGCACTTTTTGGAATACATTTAATGAAGCAGTTCATAAACAACGCCTAATTTTTATAACGTGCCATGTATTTAAAGAACCAAGATTCATACAAACTTTTATTTGCAACGTTTTAAAAAACGAGCGTTACATTCAAACCAGGGCAGATTCAAAAACCAGAAAGCTGGGAAGAGTTGTTATTTCTCCCTCTGTTGTGGTCTCTCATTTGTTAATGTAGACAGATTAATGACATCATTGTTTATTGTGTTTGTTAATAAAGAGAATAAAACAGCTGCTTGGCGCTGGGAAACGCCCCCTGTCAGTGTTTCCTGTCCAACAGGGAGGAGACTTTCTGCCCCTCCTTCAGCAGAGTAACGGATCTGTGTGGGAGCTGTCGGTGGTTCGGTGAGGATCAGCTGTAACGGGACGGTTTAAAGATGATGTTGATGTTTCTGCTCCTCGTTTGCGGTAACAAGGCCTCTCTGGTCCTCTGAGCGTCCACTATAGACCTGAATGTGACTGTGTGTATTTTTACAAAAACAGCAATATGGTGCAACATGTTGTTGGTTAGAAATGCCTCAGCAGCCTGTGTATGAGCGTGTATGCTGTAAAACATCAGGAGAATCCTCCCAACTTAACCTAAAAATTCCTTGCCAGGAGTTTTAGCTTAGAAGTGATTCCAGAACATTTTCAGTGAACTCTGAGCAAGGAATGGATGGAAAATCCTATCTTAGTGAGGAGGTGTGGTTGACCCCATTGCTAGGTATGAGTCATCATTTCAAAAGCCGTGATTGGTTGATCCTACAAGTTTGATGGAAATGTGCTTTTGGTGAGAATGAGCAAAGGATGTACCCTCAAATCAATAAACATAATTATACACTCTAATCTTATGCTGACTGTAATTGTAAATAATATTTCACATTCAAAAAAATATCTGGAAAATGAATAGTAAGCTGTAGGGGTTTTAGCCTAACATTAGAATCTAAAATATGTGAAAACTTAAACCCATTACACCCTGTTCAAATAATGATTTGTGTCTTATTTGCTCATATTAATATCCTAGCTGGCATATTTTGTACTTTCACTCCCATATGGACCCCATTGAAAACAAGATGGCCTATCTCAAGGGGCTAATGAAGTAGAAATCACAATGTTACAAGTCCAGTGTGGTCTTAACGAGGGTAACACGGCTCAGCTTTTATCAATGTCTGTGATTGCTGGCTGGTCTATTTATAAAGGCTTGTTAACAAATATCCTACAAACACAGAAAATGGAGAAAAAAAAAAGGACTTGCAAGCCGAACTGGACTGAGGAGCAAGGTTTGTTGCTGGCCCAGTTGGTGAAAGAACATAAAGGTATCTCTCCTGCCTCTTCTGTTGGCCATTTTGTGCAGCTGCTTAGGGGAACTCTTAAGCCACTAAAGGTCCTCTTCCCTGCTCTTAGCAGATCTCGCCTTAAAAGTCCTTTTAAGCGCTAGGAATCTTGAGGAATAGCTTTTATATTTGTAACCCAGGTCCCACGTAGCTATGGTAAAGCTAGAGTATTTAGTACAATGAGACTGGGCCTGGGTTCGTAGTGCTATTAATAATGATATCCGATACCCTCTAAATTAATTAATAAGGACCACCACAACTGTATTTTACACAAATTTAAATCCCTCACTGGGTATTTATTTAGACAACATAGAAATAAATAAAATAAACACTTACTTTTATAAAATGAAATGAATTGAAGTCAAATAAACAAAGAAAACCACGGTAAATGTGACTACATGGGTTATAAATAAAAGATTTTCAAAAACAAAATAACTTTCTTAGGAGCCAAGTGTTATTTCAGTTACAACAGCTCACACCTTGAAAAGGGATGAATTTCAACCTTTGTAAATAACTTTGATTACAACTACACACTTACTCAATTTAAACCAGATTTGTAACCGTGGGCCCACACACACACACACACACACACACACACACTTTAACCTGTCCACACTACACCTGTAGCACAGTGCTTGTTGCAGGCCTGATTCGAAGTTCGGGTGCGGTGAGGCCTAAAACTGATGGCCGCTTCACTCAAACTGAGCAATAAACAAAATACGTGCACTTTAGTTCCAGTTAGTACTCACGAGTCCAATGAGTTTGTTAGTGGGGCAATCAGAAACGGGCAGTTAGCAGTTAGTTCACCAGTAGCGAAGACAGTCAGGGGCAAGAAAACAGCAGGGTCCATCCGGGCAGAAACCTCTCTCTCCCTCGCCTTCCAGAGCGTCCTTCGGCTTCTAGACATATTAAAACACTTGAGCTACAATACCAAATGCTATCACATAACGATTTAGCATTAGCATGCTTTGACTGAAAATCACAGAGCTAAACATACAGCATGGTATCACAGCACATAACGCGGTAAGCTGCGCTAATTAGCAAGCCGCTAGTTAGCATCACATATCACGCCATTTTACAACTATAACGAATAGTTACAGTACAAATGTCAAGGCACACAGTCTCATTTACCTCTTGCAGATCACAAATAAGTAATATCAGGACCACGGGTAGTCGACCTCAATGATACACTTAGATGCAAAATCCACACCACGTTTGCCTTACGACATCTCTCTCTTCGGACTTAGCTTCTGTGTCCGCTCCCACAGATTCACACAAACCTTTACCACTCGTCCCGCCCCCATAACAGAGAAGAGTGACATTGACTGGCTCGTCAGCACAACAACCAATGGCAATACAACATTAAGATAACTGACATTAGATGGGTAAACAAACTTAGGTTACACCCAAACATATTGCTTCTGCACAGTACATGAACTCTAAATCATGAAACCCTTTTATTTATTGGACTCTAACTGTAAATGAAATACATTGGTACCCAAGTATATGATTTTTAAACCTTTTATCAACTATTTATATTTTAACCATTTTTTATAACCATAAACTTTTCTTTTTCTTTATACTGCATGCCCGAATAATTGCAGACAGGGCTACATATTAACTGGGATTGTCGTGTCACTTTTAGGGGAAATTCTAAGAAAACGTCACGACTCTGAGAATTTTCTTAGAATTTGGCCGCTAGGAGCCACTTTTTGCACAAAGATTCTTTAGGGATACGGGCCCAGAAGTGTCTGGTGGAATTTGAGGATTAAACCGAGTTCTGATAGAGAACTGTTAGAAGCTACTTTATTGTTGTGATTTTAGTTCTGAGTTAAATTAAAATTTTATCAAAATGATTTTCAAGCGTATCTGGCCAAAATATTTTTATTTTGGTTAAATAACTGTGACAAAGTGGGTAAAAACACCACTTGTCTATATTCTTAGTTAACATTCTTGTTTTGATTTAACCATATTTCATATGTAGTCTGCAAAAGGCAAACATCTACTATCCCGGGTTTGTTTATGTTTTGCACTTTTACAGATTATATAATATAACATCTTGGTTTAAATCAAATCCTACAAGTTTTTTAAGTTAACATGTTCTTTATTTCAACTGTTAATTTGTATTGTTTAGAACTTACCTTACCTACCTGTCTTCCAGAAAGAAAAGGAGGAAATGTAGGCTGAATCCCAATTCAGGGTCTGCAGCCTTAAAGTACGCAGCCTCAACGATCCTCAAGGGCCGCGTACTCAAAGACCGCTAAGGCCGGAAGTGCGAGGCTTGTGAAATGGGACGGTCTAGCCTCCATCGCGCTGCCCAGGTTGCCTAGCAACCATAACACCAATCGCTGGAAACGTTTCATACAGCTTTGTTTGACAGAAATGAAGGAGAACATATGTTGTTCGTGTGTTTGTTTCTACACGAGCTTTGTGTGATTTAATAAGTATCTGAGGCTGAGACCACAGGACTGTAAAACATGATTGTTGGCCTTCATATCTGTACTGAACAGTCATTTAAGATTAGCTAGTAAATAACATTTAGCTCATGTTGTTCATGAGACTAAAGTCAGTGTAAATATGATATGGCCAATATTATAGTTATTATATTAATCATTATAAGTTATTACAGCAGTGAGTTTGAACTCTCAAATCAAATCACTTCTATTGTCACATCACATGTGCACTGGTACAGCACATGTGAGTGAACTCTGTGTCTAATACTGAGGTTCAGTAAAGATTCAAGTTGCAGTTATTTATATTTCCTATCACCTTAAATCTTCACTCAAAGACACTCAAGTATCTCTGACAGTGTATATACAGATGTATTATATATAAGAGACAAATATTGTTTTTTTAATATGTTGGCATTACTAAATTTGGCTCAATGCTTACATATATGTGTAAAAAGAAAATGTACGAGCTGTGATAACTGTTTCTGATAGAATGAAGAGTAGACTGATATATGAAATATTCCTTTATTGGGTGAGAAAATCAGACCATGTCATAACTGCTTTAAGTCATACAGAACAGATATCAGAGCCTTAAACAGGCTGACTTCTGCTAAATGGGTCAAACTGGGCAGAAAGTAAACAAACACATAACATCCTTATAGAATATGATGTAACACTATAGATCAACTTACCTCAGAATATATAAAGCATATAAACAATTACAGCAATATGATGCAACAAACACAGCAGTGCTACTAATCCAAAATACTCAAAGCTTCATAGAACTGAAACAAACATTTATTTTTAGCTCCATTCTGCTGCTGATACATACTTTAGGTTTCTGAACATTAAACTTGTTGCTGCCTTTCATAGTGTGTAACTTGAAGGCCCTGAGTACTTTCTCCCACACTGAAAACACTGGGATGATAACATTATTTGAACATTACCTAATAAGACTGATTCAGGACAGACAGTTAGTTATGTTAAACTTTCCTAGCAGTCCTTCACAAACAGGGAACAGTCTGTCTATTCTCTCTTTTTTGACAAAAATCAGCAACGAAGAAATGTACGTGCTGCCTTTAGCTGCACCTGGTACATTCAGGAATCTCTACTCCGAACCACAGCAGGTTGTTTTAAAGGCTTTTCTGGGTTAATGTTTGTTTGTTGGTATAAACATGTCTGTGATCGCTGTGTTGTTCTTTTTGATGCAGTATTTCATGTAACAAAAATCACAACAATAAAGCAAGTTTAACAGTTCTAGTGTGTGTGCGTCAGCTATCATGCAGCCTGTTTCAGTTGCTCCTGCTTTTACTCTTTGCTCAAATTTTTTTTTAAACTTTTTTCTTTGTCCTTTTACTGAGTGTGTTCATCGGTTTGGTTAGCTTTCTTTTCAAATATGTGGGTCTAGAGACTTCTTGATCTGCTGTTACTTTCACTGAGGAATGGGACCGCAGCACAGCAGCTACACACCAGAGATCAGCTGAGCCGCCTGATGCTGGTGTTGCAGATTAACTGGAGACGGTCAAACAGATGTGTGACAGACTTTAAGGAGCTGCTGCCGACAAACCAGCAAATAAACACTGAATATTTCATGTAAATGGTAAATGGCCTGTATTTATATAGCGCTTTTGTAGTCCCTAAGGACCCAAAAGCGCTTTACATATCCAGTCATTCACCCATTCACGCACACATTCACACACTGTGTGAATGTGTGACATTTGTGAGCTTAAACACAGTCCGTCAGTCTTTTTGCTCTTGAACAATAAAATATTAAAAACTGTCTCGAGTTTATTTGGTGATGTTCTCATGCACGAGGCGAAAACAGCAAACAAACGTCACAGTAAATCTTTCCAGCTGATGTTTTCTCTGCTCATGTTCAACTTGTCTGATTCAAGCTGGGAATATTTATTATGTGTTAGAAATGTTCTTCAATCAGCCAGTACTCTTTAACTTTTACTTTAGTAAAATGTTGAATTAGTACTTCAATTTTTACTGGAGTATTTTTAACAGTAGTATATTTTACTTAAGCACAGAATGAAGTTCTCAGTCTGCTGTGTATCTTTAGTCGCTGAGTAAATGGTAAATGGCCTGTATATTCACACACTTCACACTCTTTTAAGTAAAAGAATAAACTATTAATTTGGGTATCACTTGGTTTTGGAATATAAAACAAAAATCTTTGTACATACATGTGGTGGATGAAACAGCAAACAAACATCCAATTGCAGACGTTGATGCTGATGGAACAGACCTGAGAGCTATGCAGTGGGGTTTAGCAAAAGTGGAAGAAGAAAGTGTGAGTCCAGTACCTTAGAGTTTCCAGTTTACAACAAAATATTTAAAGGACAGTGAAACACAGATCCACTCCTGCAACTAGATTGGATAGCGACTGGTCTCAATCAACATCAGTCTGCAATTTAAAATGAGGTCATTAAAAATTAATTAAAATAAAGACTTTAGTAGATATTGGTTATAATTATCCATCACAACATTTAGAATTTAAATTTTAACCATTTTTAGGGTATAACTGGCTGTTTTTGACTACTTTTGATTTTACCTTGATTTCACCTTTAAAACTGTTTATCTTGCCTTGTTTGGTCTCATTATTCTCAGCACAACCTAACATGTTTGAATTTCCTGTTATTTTTTCCACTTTACCATACTGATCTAAATTCAGACAAAAACATAAAATCAGAGTAGAAAAAAAGTTATTTTTGTCACTGTAAAAACAAATCAGTTTTAAAGCTTGAAATGCAAATATAAATTGGAAGAAAATATTGTAAAATTTAAAAAACCTCTGCACAAGTTGTGCAAAGAACAAAGTTACATGCAGATATTTACCTAAAATTGCAGCAAATGTGTTTTTTTTATAACAATTTCAAACTATTTACAGAACAATACAGGTGTTCTTCATTAAATAAGAAGTGCACACAAATGATTTGTACCACGGCAAAAATAGTTTGTGTCCACTATAAGACAGAGGAGAACAGCACAAGGATAAACCTGCAGGTCTGACAGCAGGAGGTGTATCACTCCTCCCGTTTCCCAGCTGGTGACAGCGTTTACACTGTAATCTGCATTTGTGACATTCATTAGTGCCCTCATTGACACACAACATACAACAACAAATTCACTACACACTAATTACACAAGACAACACAACACACTAACTATACACGCCACACTAAACATCACAAATCTATCACATCTCAAAACTCTGTCTGTCTCTCTCTTGCTCACTCTGTCTCACTGCCGTCACTCCCAAAACGTTCCCCTCGCCCTAAACAAACAAATTGCATGTGCTGCCATTTTTAAAAACAATGGTCGACATGTCTTGATGCATGCTCAATGATCCAGGCAGGTAAATCTCCAAAAGCTGATTCTGTTCATCTGGACGTAGCGTTTTGTGGGAGAAACATTTCGTCGCTCATCCTTCAGTGGGCTGGTTTCAGTCATTATGCAAATGTCCTGTTTATAGATTGGGGAAACCTGCAGTCAGCTGAGACTGAAGAAGTCACTTGGATGAGTGACAAAACGCCTGTAGGTGTAAATAGACTGCAGAGTCCTGGCCTGATGAGGTGGCTCTTCTGTGTTGTGCCATCCGCTTCGCTAGAGGTTGTTTGGTTTCCCCGATGTATAAATCCTGGCAATCCTCCTGGCACTTAACAGCGTACACTATGTTACTATGTTTGTGTCGGGGGACACAACATGGGATTGACCAATTTTTCGCGCAGTGTGTTTTGGGGTTTAAAAGCCACAGAGACCCGGTGTTTAGAAAAAATGCGTCTCAACTGCTCCGATACTCCTGACACGTACGGGATCACCACAGGTTTTTGCTTGGGCAGCGGTTGTCCTTCTCTCCTGGATCGGCTGGAGCTTTCTTTAGGCACCTTTCCAGCTTTGACATTTGAATTTGATGTGTTGGTCCACCGAGTAAATGTGATCCGTGAAATGTGGAACATCCTGAGATTTGATTTTCACCCAGGTGTCATCCACATACCTGAACCAATGACTTGGTGGTGTTCATGAATGAGCACAATGAACACACTTGTTTTTAACAGCTTGTTTTTAACCAGAGCTGAGCTTATCTTTCCTGAATAAGTTCATTTCTACATAACGGACGAGTTAGAAAGAGTCCTCAGTCCCAGCAGTATCTGATCAAACCGATCCTCTGTTGAGGAGACAACGCTGTTTCTCCATCGTGGTCACATCTGGAGGTCAAAGGCCAAAGCAGCGCTGCTGAAGGTCAAAGGTTAACTGAACCCTGAGTCTCCTGATGAGATCATGTTCTGTAGATGATGAGATGTTCACAGTGAGGAACATGACTCTACAGCTGCTGAACCTCTGTCTGCCTCTCTAACATGCTCTTTCTATGCCAGCCAATTAAAAAGGAGCTCATTTTATCAACAATTCCTCAGTTTAAATATTTGACATGTTTTCTCTCTTCTATTGTGAGTTAAATATGTTCAGTTGTTATTTACATATTTCAGCATCCAGTGTATTTGTACAGTTGGGTGGATTCAGTCCTGTTGGTCTCTCTGGCTCAGGTCCTGGAGCCATTGTTGTCTCTGGACAAACCTGGATCTGAGTGATTTATCTGACCTGTGAACTCTGACCCTCATATGAAGAAGCAGGAAGCACAAATGTAGTTAACCTGAATCAAATCTGAATTTAGTGCTCCAGAGATCCCACTGAGAGCTCCACAGCAGCTGGATCCACAGCAGCTGGATCCAGCAGCTGGATCCACAGGTTTAATCTGGTAGCTTTCCTGACCCGGCCCACCCAGGAGCTGTGACTCCTCCCAGTCTCAGCAGTCAGGTGGATGCTGTGTAAACAGCACTGCACACTGACATGAACAGGGGAAATGTCTGTGTCTGTATCTGCTGAATACACTCAGTGATGGAGCCTCAGAGGTCACACAGGTCAGATCGACAGTCAACCTTTAGGGATCTCCTTACCTGGATCACTGAGTGTGCATCAAGACATTTTGGAAACATGGAAACATGTATGATTTTGGTTCAACACACAGCTGTGTTTATTAAGCAGTGACCATGCTATTGGGTAAGAGAATATCCTGAAGTATCAGTGGGAGGGTTTACAGGTTTATGTTCATCGTCCAGACCTCAGTAACAAATTTAAAGATGATGAAGTTAGTTTTTCACCTCGTACGCTGAGGTAAACTTACTGTCCAATAAAAACACTTTGAAAACACACCAGAGCTCCACAGTGTCACGATCTGCAATGGCAGATTGCAGAGAGGAGGAGGAGCCAAATGTAGACAACTGAGGCGAGAGTTAGGTTGAACAGAAAGAGTCATTTATTGAGGCTGGAATGTTGACATACATAAAATGTGAAACCAAGACTAGACTCACTGACTAAACTGGGAAAACTAAAGCAAAAAACAAGGAAAACTGGAACATGACGTGAGAGACACAGGAAAACAGACACGACATAAGCACACAAGGGTAATTAGGGAGACCTGACGACACACAGGAAGCAAAACTACACATACACACCGAACACAGGACGTTATACTGTCAAAGTAAAACAGGAAACACTAATTCACACAACATGACACAGGAGACGGGAGGGAAGAACTAGATGGACTTTGAAGACAACGGGAATAGACGCACATGATGGACTGGGAGAATGTACAGGAGGCACAATACAGAAAGAGGAGACAGACACAGAGGACAGACTTACACAGGAAACAGGGATGAAGAGATAAACTCAAACCTACCTAATCCATACTGACACTAAACACTAGAACATTTCTCCAACACAGCAAAAGAGGAACCAAGAGACAGAAGTACTGCAGATGCTGGTACGCTGACACACAGTCTGCAGCTCAGAAGGCATGATGAGTGGTGACATCATCAGTGACATCATCACCATCTTCAGCCAGTCCCTGACCTCCTCCATCACACTTGGTCATCTCCATGGAGACAGCCGGTTTGTTCGGTGTCCTCCTGCTGCAGCAGAGGGACAGCAGCAGGCCAGTAGAGATGCAGTATGGACAGAAGACCACTAGATGGCAGACGAGCCTCAGCACAGACTCACATGGAGTAGGAGGACCTGAAAGAGGAGGACACAGAGGAGTCAGAAGGTCAGAAGGACTCAAATTACTCCATACAGTACTTTGAACCTGCATATTGTAGACATAGAGGTGCCTGTTATAACCACACAGAGCCTTGGGCATCTTGCTGTAAGTAAATTTGCACTGAAGGCCAGCCTTGTATCTGCAGCTCTGACCTTTGACCCTCAGGTGTGCATGTCTGTGGGTCAGATCTGACCCAAACCTGTGGGTGTTGCAGGCCAAGGTTACATTGTTAGAACTGTGGTTTTATGGTCTTTGTAGTTCCTCATGTGGAAGCCAGGTTTTTTCTTAGTGTTAGAGGACCTTTGAGTGAGTGTGGACACACCAAGAGACTGAATTCCCCTCAGAGTTTCATAAACTTTGGAATATTTGAGGAGGAGGAGGAGGAAGAAGAAGAAATAGTAGTAGTAGTAGTAATGATGATGGAGCAGCGACCACAGAGCACCTACATCACCTCAGAGTTCCTGTTACCTTCAACTCACCTGTAGAAACGGTCAGAGCAGACACCAGCAGCACACACACACCTGCAACAGGACAGAGGTCACTAAAGGTCACCAAAGGTCAGAGGTCATGATGAGGACAGACAGGTGTAGGAACATCAGCTCACCTGCAGCAGTCAGCAGAAACAGGCCTGAAACTGAAGAACACACTGATCAGAGATCAAATGGTCACATGACCAAAGAGAAGCATTCAGAATGCAGTGATTGGTTACTGTTCCCACACATCAATAACCCACAGCGCCCTCCAGTGGTGGAAACACAGATAATACATGAAACATGAAGGAGACTCACAGCAGAGGCAGACGCTCCGTCTCAGACAGCCGTCACCTCCACAGCTCCACAGGTCTGCTCCCCGACCTCCTACATCACACAGAGAAACATCAGCACAGGAGGAGTAATGGTGCACATCAAACTCATGTGATGGTTCGTGCTGACAGCGTGATGGTGTTTGTTAGACAGTAGGAAGTGCTGTGAACTTGTTGTTCCTGCAGACACATGAGTGGAAGGAAACCTGGGACCAGCTGAATGTGTGATGTGTAAACACAACTCCTCTGTTTTCAAACGCACAAACATTATTGTTCCAACTCATCCTGCAGCAGGTTTTAAAAGAGTTGATGGGAGCGCGGCTGCTCTCGTCAGCTTTAATAAAGGAACAAGACTTTTACTTCTGTGCAGGTTTATCACCTTTGAGTTTACTGCAGAGGAACCGAACTCCACCCAGAACCAGAACCAGGAGAACCCCAGAGACCAGACCTGCTACAACTGGGACCAGGAGAGAGGGAGGAGGAGGAGGAGGAATACAGGGAGGACATGTAAGAGCAGTTTTTAAGGGAGGAGCAAAGTTTGTGGAGGTGCTTGCAGGAGGAGGACAGTGAGGAGGAGGATGGGTGATTTTGGGAGGATCTGCAGGAGAGATGATGAAGATGGTTCAGTCAGTTTATTATCAGGTCACAATGTTACATCAGGTTTTAAACAGGAAGTGATGTCAGTGTTCTGACCTCTGACCCTCAGAGAGCTCTGAGGAGACTTTCCACCCTCATCAGTAGAACATGAGTAGAGACCTTCATCAGCCTGCGTGATGTTAGTGATGATGTGCTCTGGTTTATGACCAACAGAACTTCCTTTGATGAAGAAATAAGCTGCGACTGTGGCACCATTCCTCTGTCTGCAGCGCAGAATGACATCACTTCCTGTCCTCACAGGAAGTGCAGGGATCTCCAGGATGACACCTTCATCAGACCATCAGAGACAAACAGAGTTAATGAGAGCAGAGTCACACAGAGACAGAGACACAGCTGGAACATCTCACCTTTAGTGTCTGATTGGACACTGAAGGAGACTCTGTCACTCTGCTGTCCAGAGGAGTCCTCACACCAGAAGGTTTCACTGGGAGCAGAAAGATCCACAACACAGTAGGAACCAAGAAGCCCCCCAAAGCCTGGAGCTGCTCCACAGTCCTCAGTGAGTCCTCCTCTGGTCCTCTTCACTGTCCATCCATCAGCTGTCTGTCCATCATCAACACAACTCAGATCCACTAAAGATCCTCTGAAGAACTGCTGAAGGTTTGGACCGACAGACAGAGACACTGGAGGACACACACACACACACACACACACACACACACACACACACACACACACACACACAGAGTAAATGTATTTGTGTTCTTGTCTCACTGATTGTTTTCACTTCCATCACCTCACCTGCAGAAACAGTCGGTGCAGACAGCAGCAGCACACACACACCTGCAACAGGAGGTCAGAGGTCACTAAAGGTCAGAGGTCACAAACAGGCAGACCACAGTCTGGACCCAGACCCTGTCAGATCCAAACCAACAACCAAATCAGATTTTCCAGCCTGCAGTCAGCTGATGTGACTAACGTGGACCTGAAGCTTGTAAGAGGTGACCTTCCACCACTGAGACGAGTTTCTCAGCTTTGACTCTGAGCATCGTCACCATGTTTGGCTCCACACACTAAAGCAGTTTCTCCACAGTCAACATAATCACAGCTAAATATGGTTCCCAGCTCATCAGTGAGCTCCTCCACATGTGTGTGAGGCTCTGAGTCAGCCAGGGTTAAAATCCTGGCAGCACAAGCTAGAGCTCAGTTTACTCACAGAGCAGAAACGTGCAAAAGCACAGCAGAGTGGAAACTGTGGTTGAGATGTGTTACCAGTATCACTGAGACACAGTCAGTGTGTGAAACAGAAAAGAGGAAATTCAAGTTCTTTCTCTTTTTATTTATCTCCCTTTGAACATGCATCACATTGTATTATGTTAAAATGGAGCATTATGCATATGAACAGTCTTACATATGTGTTTACTTCTATGTTGCATCTACATGTCTGTATCTGTGTGTTTATGTTTGATCCTCTGGACTTTAGCTTCAAGACATTTTCTCTGACACGACCTCTTTAAACTTTAGTATAATACCCCTGGTTTACATGATCATTACACACACACACACCTACACACACACACACACACCTGTCCTTGTCTTTGGGACATCGTAGGGACACCTGATCAGAACATGTATAGTGGGAACCATCCTTTCTGGTGGTTATACGGAAAAATAAATAAACTAGGCTTTATCTCAGAAAGGACATAAACCAAGTTGTTACATCAGATGATCAGACAGAGTTCCCACACTAGAAACAGCATTTTGGGTTTGGTTCAAATTGTGCTCATAAATATTTTGCAGTTGTAAATCAGACCGCCTAGTAGTGAGTTTCGTAACCTTGTAAACCAAAATATCTGAAAACTCCATAGATGAGAATGTGTGTGTGTAAAAATATGTACACAAGTTACAATGTTTTAGTTAAGGTCTGTTTACAGATACAAAGCAAAAAAACTATGTTTAAAACTGTGCTCAAGTTCCCTCGCTCGTTTTTCTTCCTTTCAGCTCATTGGTCAATGTCATGTCAATCACAAATTTAACAATCCAATCAGAGAACAGATGAGTGAGCAACTGTGGCTACAATGTAGCTTGCCATTACCAGTGTGTGAATGTGTGTGTGAATGGGTGGATGACTGGTTGTGTAAAGCGCTTTGGAGTCCTTGGGGACTAGTAAAGCGCTATACAAATACAGGGCATTTTTTCTATCTATATTTATGTGTACGGCACACACACACACACACACACACACACACACACACACACACACACACAAACAGTTACCAAGACTACGTGAAGTACCCTCAGAAGATCTACTAGATGATGTGAATGCAGGACCACACCTACTGCAACCAGCTCATCTACACCACAGCAGGAGAGATCAGTGAGATGCTACAAGCAGCAGTGGTCTCCATGGAGACGGAGACTAGAGGCCAAGGTCAAAGTATCACAGAGGGAGGTTGAAGTGGTCTTGAGCAGCAGTTCTCCAGGGTTTATGATCAGCATTCAAGTTTTTTCTTTGGACATATTTGGTTGTTTCCTCACTGGTTTCCAGTCGAGTGGAAGTCAGCAGGAAGTCACATGTAGTTAGTAGCATTAGCTTCAAATTCAGAACAGGGTGCTCTCTGTGCTGAGCTCTTTAAGGTGGATGGAAGAGTCAGCACTGAAAATCCACCCAAGCACAGACCTGTACCTACCCCCATCACGCCCACAGATGGTTTTAAAGGTGAGTGAAAAGAGGCAGCAGTAATACAGAGATGCTATTTCCTGAGGAGTTTGTACTTTTTCATGTATTTACATTAATATTCCTATTTTCCCTTAAAGGAAATCTCCTCCAGGAAGGCTGTAGTCTTGTCTGTGAAACGGTGATGTTTGTTCTAAAGACCAATCACATACATAACAGTGGCTTAGTCAGGCTACCACGCTGAATTTAGTCAAAGGGATGTTTTTTAATGAAACTAGTTTATGGTTTAATCAGCAGGTGTTGTATTTTACACCTTTTCATGTACACAGTGTCCCAGACCACTGAAATCAGTATTTTAAAATGCTTTTCCTGCTTAACCATAATTATTAGTGTGTAGTCACTCTGGTGTACTGGAGAATTATTAATGTGTATAAAAGTCTGAAGTTTTTATTTAAATTCATGACCTGATGGCATTGTTTTTGTAAACTGTTATTAAACAACGGTAAACATTAAGTAGACTGAACTCAATTTTTATCAGGTTGTTATTAGATCTCAGGTTAGGTAAGTTACCTGTACTTTTTATTCAAAGAGCTGATCAACTCAGTTTATTTGAGTTGTCTTAAATTAGAAAAACTAAGTAAGCTGGAAATTTAAACTATATGGTTTGAAAATGCCACGTCACTATCGTCCTCCTCCTCGCACAGATCAGTCCGCGTGTTCATGGTGCCGCCATCTTTTTCTGGAATATGTTGAGCAAACCTGGAGAAGCTTCAGCTCAAGAGATCATTGTTGTCACTGCTGTGGATCTTTACCTGATACACTGACTCAGTGAGTAAATGTTTACTCTTATTCAAACTGATTTTGTGCCTTCTCTCAGTTTAGCTCCAGGTTTATGAACTTGCTAGCTAGCTAGTGTTAGCCTAGCGTTGCTGCTGCCTCTGGGCTCATGTTACTTAAAAATTAACCCACAGCTTTAAAAACATTATATAAAATCTCTCAGTGAAGTTTTCTGTTGATTGTTTGAAACAGAAACGTGAGCAGATACCAGATAAGAGCCCAGCTGTTAGGGGCGGGGCTTGTTTTCAGCCCACTTTTATAACATATGAACTGCATCTTCTTAACCTCTGTATTTATTTTAATTCTTTGTGGCAGCTTTTCACATGACATCAAACTCTTACACGTCTAGAAAAGGAGCTGTTGGACAGAAAGACATCAGCTGAGTGGGAAGTATTTTGGTTACAGTTTACTTCCCACAATATATTAGTAGCTGTCACATTTATATTAATCAGGCTGAACTTTAATCATACTTTAGATCAAACTGTTTTACTTGCTGTTTCCTTTATGCTTTGGTTTCCTGTCTTCTATTATTAGACCTGAGATGTGACTGCTCTGTGCTGTTGCTGATGACTCCAGTTAATCCTACAAGACATGCTGTGTAAGTAACAAACAACAACAGTTTGGTCTGCATTTATTCAAAGATCATATCCAACAGACTTAGTTTAGAGGGTCCACACTGTCTGCACTGTATATAGTTAAGTCTGCAAGTTTTTGAACAGTGAAATTTGTTTTGTGCCCAAATTATTCTGCAGATCATCAGAATAAGTTATTGGCCATGTTGGCAGAGCCCTTTTTAAAAATATGCTTTCATGACATTATTGTGTGTTGGGTGGTGGTCAGAGCTATCAGTGAATGTCACCTCTCTGGTGGGGGTGGAGCCTGAGATTGAGTCTAAGCTGAGGTCTGTTCAATAGCAAATAAAAAGTTTTAAAAAAGCAAATAAGTTGGTGTTCTAAAGAATCTGATTGTTTGCTTGCAGGACACCAGCAGAGATGAGTCCTCCATCACAGATGGTTGGTCAGTGACCTGCAGGTCGAAGGTCATTGCATCTCCAGCCCACATCCACTGCCACTGTACTGAAGGGAAGTTAAAGACTTTCTGCTGCACTTACATTTGGATCAGCTCGATCCATGACAGTCATTCAGGCAGTGATGCCTGGACTGGAAACAAGCATCCTTAAAATATTACAACACACCAGCTCCTGTGTTTGAATGTAAAACAAATGTGTTGTTTGATCTGGACACTGAACAATAAATACATTTTATTTTGATTATAGAAGTAATGTAACTACAAACAAACTTAATAAACTAATAATAATAAACTAATAATAAGAATAATTAAATCTGAGATGTTGTTTCATTGTAAGATTGTAACAATGATGACAGTATAACTGTTGTTGTTCAGCAGAACAGTGTCCAGGATGTTGGCTGTTGTTTTACATTTCAAAATAAAAGTTGGGCTGATTTAAACACCATTACAAGAAGTGTTGTTAATTATTCTCTTTGAATCACATTTGCATTCAGTGTTATATTAATATAAGTTACTACAAGTTGTTCTTTAATGTAGCAGAACTTGACATGTTTGTCAGTGGGTGAACAATCAGTGTTACACAGTCATCAAGTTATTCTTAGAACTGTGCACTTAATGAATAAGTTGTCCTAATATAATCATCTTAAGCTTTACTCTGTTTTTTTGAGGCAACAAGTTTATTAGTTTTTTAGTTCTGGGAGCTAATTAGATTTCACAGTGTGGATTTAGTGTCTGTGTCTCTGTCCTGCATCACAGTTTCCCACATTCCCGGCTGTGTGTAGTAGAGGTTCCATTCAGTTTAATGCTGATGAATAAATGAGCAGCAGCTCTGAGTTTGACTCACCGAGGAGCAGAGAGACACACGGAGTCTTCATCGTGTCTGGATGACGAGTGAACATCAGTCTGAGCAGCAGCGAGACGCCTTCAGCTTCATCACTTCACCTTTAACACGTTTAACACATGAAGTGTTTCACTGGCTGAACTCCATGTGGCCACACTGTGTGGTTGGTGAGGGCGGGGCTTACTTTACTGCGCCGCAGCCTGTAGTTATCATGTACCAAGCTAAAGTTCATCATTGTCCCAGCACACACACACTCAGGAAAAGGACAAAGCCCACCATCAGAACCATTAACACCTTTTCTGAGGAAGCTCTGGCTCAGCTGCAGGACTGTTTTGCTCACAGAGTGTCTCTGAACAGGACGACCTAGAGACTCACACAACCGCAGTGCTGGGTTACATCAAACACTGCACGGACACTGTCACCACGGAAAAGTGCAACAAACCGTAAACCCTGGATGACAAGTCAGGTTCAGGCATGTTAAAGGCAACTCTACATACAAATCTGGGGACCAGGACATGTACAGCAGAGCAAGAGCAGACCTTAAAAAATGCATCAGAGCAGCAAAACTGGACATTTCAAACAAGTTATCAGATCTCCTCTCTGATAACGACTCCAGGAAGGTATGGGAGGGCCTGAAACACATCACCAACTACAAAGGCAACGGGACAAATACAGATAACATGGACATCTCATTAGCAGAGGAACTTCCACTTTGAGAGAACTGCAGTCACCCCCACCATGCACACCGCCCACAGCCTCCTGTGAGCACAGGAAATACACATTTAGCCTCCAAGAACAGCAGGTTCACTGTGTTCACAGTAATAAACTGCCTCCCACAGGAGCTCAGTTTGAGTTCTGTTTTTTCTCCTCTTGTACCTGATGTGGGTAATTTTCCTTTGTTTTTCCTACCATGTTTGTGCTGTGTATGTGTGGTCGGTAGGGGTCCAGTTTCACTGCAGGTAACTGTACGTGTAACATGCAACATGTAATGTGTATCTTTGCATGTGACAATAAGTCCCTAATGTGGAGTCCCTAATGTGGGATCTGTACATGTGATCAGCAGTATATTCTCCACACTACAGTGGAGACTATGTCTGCTGTTTTTTAAAAACACAGTTTCTCTCATGTTTCACATACAGATAAATCATTTATGACACACCTCCAAATTTCTTTGTCCATTAAATATAAAAAGAAAACACCAGCTGGCACAAACTTGTCACTTATAATTAATTTAAAAAATGAAAAATAAATAAATGATTAAATCAATATGTGAGGAGTCTAATAAGTCACCCTGATCTGTGACTGAAGTTGCTGTTTCACCCGAGTGACTCTGAACTAAGCAGGAGGCTCAGTTATGATGTCACATGAAAAAATGATTTGCAGTGGTAAGAAGATGAAAACAGGAACACAAGAGAAAAGGAGGACGTGCCACAACAAAAATAGATGATTACTGAGGAAGGAAACAGCACAGAGCTGAGTGACAGCGCTACTTAGATGTTCTTTTAGATTATTGTAGGGTCGGCTTTAACTGTTGTTGTGATTTGCTGATGTATAAATTGAATTAAATTGAATCGTTGCCTCTAAACCCAGACAGTCTGCTGGAGCAGACATTTTCCTCAAGGCTGAGAATATGTAAATTGTAGTTGTTGTGGAAAATCTGGACCCAAAATTCAGACTCCAGAACAGCATTTAATAAACAAAAAATAAACCTTTATTATCAGACATAGTAAATCCAGATGGCTGAAAAAAGAAGGTTTAAAATCAGGTAATACTTGAGGCAAACACTTAGGTAGTTAAACAGTCCGAGTACAACAAGAATTAAGGAAAACTGAGGCTTAACTTCACGTAATCGAGTCAGGAAAAGACACACAGTTTGGAAAAACAAGGCACAGGAAAACAGAATATCAAAATAAGACAGGAAACATCAAATATTAAACCGGAAACTGGGTTCATAATAGAGAACACTGGGTACAAAACCCAGTATCATGACACTAATGCAGATATCTTCATTCTTGATTCAAATCTCATCTCAAATCTCAAATAATCTCTTCATAAAATAAACAACTGTTCTGACTTGTCTGATATCATTAAGAACCGCAGCTCTATTTAGCTTTAATGACAGACTTGTAAACATTCATGTCTGTTAATTCTTGTTTGGTGCTTATGTGACCTCTGTGTACTGTCTTCTCTGGTCTGCATTCACAATAAAAAGGCAACAAGTTAGAATGCTTTTGTTTATTGTCATGGGCAGTCAAGACCTCGCAGGAATCCTCCATTATTCTGAGCATTGCATTTCCACTTGCAGTGTGATCATATAGTGGTAAAATTATACACAACAAAATAGAAGAACTTCAACCCAATTGATCTGCTTCTTAATTTTCCCAAATGAACGGAATACAGAATATATATTTCAGAGCTGTACATAAAACAATGTGTATTCTGTAAACAGTGTGGCACAGTCACCTGCATTCACAACAAAAAGGCAACAAGTTAGAATGCTTTCTTTTATTGTCGTGGGCAATCAGCGTAAGATCTTAATGGAAAAGCAACAACAGAGTTAGCTAACTATGCTCCCATTTTTTTCCTCTCTTCCCAATAAAGAAATCTCACATAAACGTGCATCAATTCAACATAAGGACTGGAGAAATGACCCGCAACAAATGATGTTTAAACAAAAATAATTGGGTCAGATTGTATTACTGTTACAACCTGCAATATGATTTTTCTTCCCCACAACATTTGCTCATTCCTTACCTCGCAGTAATCCATTATTCTGAGGATTACCCAGAATCCCCTGCCCTTTGTGAATTTTGCAGGGTGACTTTTACAACAGTAGGTGGCGCCAATGTCCCATCTAGCTTGATTTAGAATAGAATAGAATAGAATAGAATAGAATAGAATAGAATTCAACTTTATTGTCATTGCACATGCACAGGTACAGGGCAACGAAATGCAGTTTGCATCCATCCAGAAAGTGCTTTAGCCGTGATATAGATATATTACAATATATATTAGCAATAATATAGATGTGTAAGTATATTACAGAAATGTGTCTATTATGGTATGTTATAATGTACACAGTGTGAAGTATGTTATGAATATTCTATAACTATAAGTATGTACAGGCTGTAGTGAGTACAAGCTATGTACAGGCTATGAACAGGATATAAATATGAAGTAAAAACTATACAGAAATCTGAGATATGCATAGTTATAAACAGATATAACTGTTTATAACTATGCAAGTTATAAACAGTTGTAGGATTAAAAATTATCGTATGTACAGAATGATTATTTACAAAGAACTATACAGTAGTGGTAAAGTGCTAGTGGTTGTGGGTGTGTGTATGTTCAGTCCATGAGTTTAACGTGGGTCAGATGTCAGGAGGCAGAGTTCAGGAGTCTGACAGCTGTGGGGAAGATGTCACGGTTCTGGGTCACTTTGACCCAGCTTCTTCAGTTCTTTATATTTTGGTATGTTTCTATAGTGTTGTTTATTGTTCTAGATTAAGTGCAGCGTCTTCTGCCTCCTTGTAAGTTGTTTCTGGTTTCCTGTTTTACTTTGCAGGTTCGTGTCTGGTGTCAGTGTATTCTGTTTGCTATTCCCCTGTCTCGTCAGCTGTGATTCCTCCCAGGTGTGTCCCCCTCCTGTGCCTCATCCCTTGATTACTGCCGTGTGTATATTAGCCCTGTGTTACCTTTGTTCTCTGTCGTATCGCTGATGTCTACTCACCTTCAGTCTGCACTCTGTTTTCTGTCCGTGTGTATCTGCCTATTAGCTTGTACTTCTCCCAGTTTAGTTTGGTCCACTGTTTACTGGCAACTTGCTAATAAAGCGGTACTTTGAACTCTACCTCGTCTCACCGAAACCTGCATTTTGGGTCCTCCTCTCCTTGCCTGCCGGTACGCAAACATGACAGAACGATACGACCATTTCCTGGACCCAGCGGTTTCATCCCGGGAGCGTGATCTCTCCCGCATCCACAGCCTGATCAAACGGGTTTCCCACACTAAGGACACTAAGACTATGGCAGTCGGGATTAACGCAATCGAAGCGATCCTGGAGGGGAATCCTGATCTGCGCACACTAACGGGATTTATGGGCTTCCTGGACCAGCTGCATGAAGCCCAGGAGGTGCTACAAGCTCGGGAGCTAGCGGCTTTTGCCCGCTCCCAGTATTCCGTCCTGAAGCCCCCACAGCAGCAGCCGCGGAGCACGGAGTTTTCCACGACACCCCGGCGACCGCCATTAGGGAGGGGAATCTCTACGCAGCTGCTGCAGAATCCCTCCTCGTGCCATTCTGTGCCTAACTCACCGGCCTCCTTCCTGGCAGCAATGTGGTCAGAAGTGGTGGAGCCAGCCTTCATCGCTCCACTATCACCAGTGTCTTCCGTCACCTCTGTTCGCTCATCAGGGAGGAAAAATCGGTCACGCCGCCGGCACTCCATAGCACAGCCAGATTCTGGGACTTCTGAGCAGCCGGCTGGGCCTGCGTTTCCAGGAACTACTGAGCTAGTGCAACCCGCTCCTCTCTCCGCTGGCAGCTTAGCTGAACCGCCTCTGCCTCCCGTTTCTACTGTGAGCCCAGGCGAGCTCAGTCAGCCCGCAAAAGACTGTTGTTTATCTGCTCACTCGGAAGAGAAGCCTCTGGAACAGGCCGTTTCCTCTGACCTCGCCCAGCCATCAGTAGCGCCTGCTGCTATTGCTGGGGGCCCGAGAAGCCCGTCCAGCCTTCACCATCACCGGCTGCACCACCAGCAGCTGCAGCAGCTCCATCACCGGCTGCACCACCAGCAGCTGCAGCAGCAGCTCCATCACCGGCTGCACCACCAGCAGCTGCAGCAGCTCCATCACCGGCTGCACCACCAGCAGCAGCAGCAGCTCCATCACCGGCTGCACCACCAGCAGCTGCAGCAGCTCCATCACCGGCTGCACCAGCAGCAGCAGCAGCTCCGTCTCCGGCTTCCACGCCGCCGCCTGCAGCGCCTTCGTCTCCGGCTTTCACGCCGCCGCCTGCAGCGCCTTCGTCTCCGGCTTTCACGCTGCCGCCTGCAGCGCCTTCGTCTACGGCTTCCACGCCTCCGCCTGCAGCGCCACCGTCTCAGGCATCCTCGCCAGCTGCAGCCTCTTCGTCCACGCCAGCTGCAGCCTCTTCGTCCACGCCAGCTGCAGCCTCTTCGTCCACGCCAGCTGCAGCCTCTTCGTCCACGCCAGCTGCAGCCTCTTCGTCCACGCCAGCTGCAGCCTGATCGTCCAAGCCAGCTGCAGCCTCATCATCCACGCCAGCTGCAGCTCCTGCTTCTGCGTCGCCTGGGCCAGCCTCAGACTCATCATCTCCGCCTGCAGCGTCCTCTTCCTCGTCTGGTCCAGCATTATCATCATCTTCTGCTTCATCCGCGCCAGCAGCGTCCTCACCAACACCAGCCTCATCCGCGCCAGCAGTGTCCTCACCAGCACCAGCCTCATCCACGTCTGCAGCGTCAGCATCAGCTTCATTGGCTTCCGCAGCTGCCGCGCTGCCGCCCGGTCCTGCCTTGCCTGGTCCGGCCTCTGCTTTGCCTGGTCCGGTAACAGCTTCAGCCTCACCCGTGCCGCCAGCGGCCTCCGAGCCCTCCGAGCCTTCGTCCTCGCCGCCAGCGGCCTCCGAGCCTTCGTCCTCGCCGCCAGCGGCCTCCGAGCCTTCGTCCTCGCCGCCTGTGGCCTCAGCATCTGTTCCGGCCTCGCCGCCTGCGGCCTCAGCATCTCTTCCGGCCTCGCCGCCTGCGGCCTCAGCATCTCTTCCAGCCTCGCCGCCTGCGGCCTCAGCATCTCTTCCAGCCTCGCCGCCTGCGGCCTCAGCATCTGCTCCAGCCTTACCTGGTCCTGCAGTGGCAACTCTGCTGTCAGAGCCAGCTCGACCTGCGCCTCCTCGCCTTTGTTGGCCGCTTTCCAGGCCTCTGAGTCGGCATCATGGCCGTCGAGGGCGGCCCCCGGAACTGTTTGCCCGTCGCCGCCATTGCCGTGTGCACGGTCGGCCCCCTGAACTGTTTGCTCGTCGCCGTCGTTGCTGTGTGCACGGTCGGCCTCCAGAACTGAACTGTTTTGGCCTCCTGCGCTGTCGGCCTCCGGGTCGGCCCCCTGGACTGTTTGGTGGGTCTGTTTTTCTTGACCTCTGGGTTTTTGGTTTGTTTTTGGTCCCTAACTCTTTTGGTAGCTAACTCTTAGCTTAAGCTAACTGTGGTATAATGCATCAAATTCCATTGTTAATATTGCCTTGATCATCACGGATAACCAAAACCTGGCTTCACCCGGGAATACCCGATGCTAGTGTACAGCTAGCAGGCTCTAATCTGCTCTGCTGGGACAGGACAAAGGACTCCAGTAAGATTGCACGAAAGCTGGTGCAACAACAGTAGGGATCATCACGGCTGTGTACATTCCACCTGATGCCAATGTAAACACGGCGCTCGCTATCCTGCTGAACACCATTAACGAACACCAGCAGGCCCACCCAGACGGCAATCACATAATTGCAGGTGACTTTAATAAGTCCAACATAAAGACTGTACTCCCAAAGTTCTATCAGCATGTTAAATGTCCCACCATAGGAGAAAACACTCTAGACCAGGGGTCCCCAATCTCAGTCCACGAGGGCCGGTGTCCCTGCAGGTTTTAGATGTGTCCTTGATCCATCACAGCTGATTTAAATGGATAAATTACCTCCTCAACATGTCTTGAAGTTCTCCAGAGGCCTGGTAATGAGCTAATCATGTGATTCAGGTGTGTTGACCCAGGGTGAGATCTAAAACCTGCAGGGACACTGGCCCTCGTGGACTGAGATTGGGGACCCCTGCTCTAGACCATGTTTATCCCACATCAAGCATGCATATAGAGCCATACCCCTTCCCAACCTCGGTCAGTCCGACCATCTCTCCCTCCCGCTCTACCCAGCCTACACCCCCCGCTCAGACGCAGTGCCAGGCCCACCACAAAGACTGTTAAAACCCTGCCTGAAAATGCTCTCTCCAAACTGCAGGACTGCTTCACAGAGACAGACTGGGACATATTTGAACACCAGGACCTAGAAACTTTCACAGGATCAGTACTGGACTATATCAAGTTCTGTATTGCAAATGTGACTGTGGACAAAAGCATTCAGATTTTCCCAAACCAAAAACTCCAGGATGACCAGCGAGGTCCGCTCACTCCTCAAAGCCCATGATGCCGCCTTCAGGTCAGGTTACAGAGCTCTGTACAGGGCTGCTCGACCTGACCTGAGAAGGGAAATTAAAAAAGCCAAGTCAGGCCACAAAAGAAGCATAGAGTCCCACCTGTCCAGCAACAACACACGGGAGGTGTGGCAGGGAATACAAGACTCATCAACCACCAACCACAGAGGCTGTGAAAGCAGAGAACCTGAGTGTGCAGCTGGCAGAGGAAATAAACAGCTTCTTCACCTGCTTTGAAACACCACAACAGCAGCACTCATCTGCTTCAGCCCTGCTCCCATCCTCATCTTCACCTGGTTCCTGCACCGCTCCACTCATTGTAACAGAACAAGATGTCAATAATTCTCGTTTGGCTCTCAGCAAAGGCGGTCGCACTTTTCTCCTCTCCTCCTTTCCCCTATCTTCCCTACTTAGCTTCTTATGTCCTTGTCTTGTCTCGTGTTTTTTTTTACTTTCCCTGGAACACTCTCACACGGTCTGTTTCTAAAACCTAAAAGAGAACTATGGATTTGATCAACTGGTCTCTGAATGCAATTGACACGCTCTTCTCAACGAGAAGCGATGGCTCGGGAGAGAGTGCCCTGGAGGTACTTTCCCTGCCGGAGACACGATGGACGGGTGGCAGAACTGGAGGATCGTGTGCCTGGCGGGACTGTCGATCGAGGATGCTGAAGATATCTACCTATTCGGAACCATGATAACAATCTTGCTGATCGGAACTGGCTTGGCCCTGGCTCATCAGAGAATTAAGAAAGCAGAACCAGCTGTTCAAACCCCCCCAAGGCTGCCCGCTGGGATTGAACCGATGGGACGATGCGTGACTTCTCAGAATGGGCTCACTGAGTGCAGCATGGTTAAGATCTTGGAGAAGCTCACGGCTGCCGTGAATACTCAGAATAAGACCTCTGAGCGTACATTAGATTACATCAAGGAGAAGTCCACTCAGGATAACACCTCTGAGCGAAAGTTGGATTACATCTTGGAGCAGCTCACTGCGGTCGTGAGTTCTCAGAATTGGCTCTTTGAGCACAAGAACAAGACCACAGAGCGCAAGTTTGATAACATCATGGAGAAGCTTGCGGCTCTCCAACGGGAGATTGAGAGATCAGTATTGGTGTCGGAGTGTTAGAGAACAACTTGAAATTCTCATGAGCTGTTCGCATAAAAGAAAATCCACCATCTTAACTCGGCTATCCCTTCGGCGCCAGCTGTCGGCTCAAGGCTGGAGCGGAACAAAAACTCCCTGATAACGACTGTGTTTAGACTGTTCCTTCCCATTCCATGAAAAGCCACCTGGGTTGGCTGGAAGACTGTTTACTTAGCCTGGCAGGGCGAAGGACACTGTCTCAGCTGAACTCTGGGCACACATACACATACATATACACTGATATGCACAAACTCATTCCCCCTCCCTTTCCAAACGCCTTCGATGCTTGTTTCCTGCTGGGGAACACGGTGGGTCTGAGTCCACGCTGGAATGGTAGTGTTGGGCAGGGAGGCTGCTGTGTTCGCTTCGCATTACTCCTCACCCCCCACCCAACCCTGTGGCTTGTCACGTGTTCCATAATGTTGTGCTGAGGACATTTATGTGCTTTTTTGTGCAGAGGAGTTTTTTTATTTCCCATGCTGTCCTCCCATGGGAGCCCAGCATGGGAAGAGGTCTCTTTTTTCCTCTTGTACTTTCCCTTTGTAGTGTACATTTCAGTGTTTTTTCTGTAATGCTACCGATCTCCGACTTGTATCCCCATGTAATGTCTGTGTTGTGTGTGTAAGGTCGGGGGGGGTCCCATTTCACTGCAGGGCAACCTCCATGTGGTGGATAAAGCCTTGATTGATTGATTGATACAATTCTTATTGATTGTTTTCTGGGATGGTAGACTGTGTGATGAGGAATGTACCACTTCTTTTCATTTTCGCAAGACAGCTGCTGTGAAGGTATTTGCTCTGCATATCCATTACTTATCATCTCGTCCATAAAGTTTTTATATTCTTTATGCAACTGTTCATTGTTGAGAATTTCGTTTTTGACTTTGCAATCTTTGTTTAACTATGGAGAAATTGTTTGGCATCTTTATGTTATCCTGTTTAAAAGGTAACTTCAGACAGTAGTGTCCATCTTCCATTGTTGCAGATTTTTCCATGATCTTCATGAACTTAAGGTCCTCCCTTGACAAACCCTTTTCCTCTGTAACGGTGCATTCACACCGGACGCGAAAGAGGCGAGTGAAAACGCCCCAAACGCCCCTAATGTCACGCGTGCACATTTGCACCTCAACGCGTGTCCAGGAAAAATCCACCGCGCCTCAAAATTGCATCTTTCCACGCGCGTGAACCGGAAATGTGGGAGGGATGTGGGAGGAAGGTGTGCCAGATGGTATCTTTGCAAGATGGCAGCTGTCGAGCTAGCGCTTGAAGAGAGAGTCAGCCTTCTCTATCTACTGTGGAGAGCAGAGCAGCGGCGTAAAAGACGTCCTCGCCGTACCTGGGTCCATCAGCTCCTCCAGAGGCGTGAGCAGTTTGGTGAGTTTCACCATTTGCTCCAGGAGCTGCGCTTAGATGACAGCCGATTCCAGCGATACCACCGTATGTCACCCGGCCAGTTTGAGGACCTGCTTTCCCGCGTCGGTCCCAGGATCGCTCGCCGAGACACCAACTACAGGCGCTCAATCCCACCTGCAGAGGGCCTGTCCATCTGCCTGAGGTTAGTAAAAGTGTTTAAAACGGTAGTCCTTTATTGATACCTGTGCTAATATATGCTAAACCATCCGTTCACACACTGCTAACATGGATGTGCTATGCTAACAGTGAATGCTGTCGGTATAGCAAACTGTGGTATGGAGACGACTGTTTATAATATTTCTAGTTACACTTGAAAGGTCTCATCAAGTTCCGATTTAATTTGATTTCTGCTGTTATCAGTGTTTGCAATGATAGCATGGCTGTGGTGTCTATCAGTGTATGCTCTCCGTGTTTGCTGATATCAAACTGGTATGAGGACCACTGTGGGTTAATCTTTGTAGTGATACTCACTCCTTTTTTAAATTTACACCTGGTTTAATTCTGGTATAGTTGAATATTTGTATATAATCCCTGCAGCTGTCAGACTCTATAACAGGGGTCAGCAGCCTTTCTTAAATCTGAGAGCTAGATAAAATTGTGAAGTTTGGTTCATCTTTAGTTATATGGTTCTATCTAGCATATTCTAGCTTGATAAGCTATGTCTTATCACAGGTTAATTTTTCAAAAATATCAACAATGATTTAAGCAAGGAAAGGGCTACATGTCAACATACAACTCTTTATTTCTATTAATGTCTTACTTCATTCCTACCTGACTGACATGTCTAGGAATTATGAGTGATTGGCACACTGTAGGGGTAAAAGTTGCTACCAATCAAATTATGATATGTTAAAGTTAAACAAAACACAACTGTTTTATATTATATCTAATATATATTATGTAATTATACTTATAATTACAAAATGTTTTATGTAAGATTTGTTTTGTAATTTAAATCTGACATCACAAAACTATTTTGGAATTTGAATAATGTATTTTGTAACTGCAGTACACATAATACTAATTTTGAACAATTTTGTCCAGGTCCCTTGTCACCGGGGGCTCCTTCAGGACCATCGCGTTCAGTTTCAGAGTCGGTGTGTCCACGGTGTGCCAGATCACCCCCCAGGTAGCGACGGCCATCTGGGACTGTCTAGGTGGACGACTTCATGGCTGTCCCTTCACCTGGAGACTGGCGGTCCATCACAGAGGGATTCCAGGAGCGCTGGAACTTCCCTTTCAGCTGTGGAGCTCTGGATGGGAAGCACGTCCAGACAAAGGCCCCCCATATATCATATACAGTGGGGCAAAAACGTATTTAGTCAGCCACCGATTGTGCAAGTGCCCCCACCTAAAATGATGACAGAGGCCAGTAATTTGCACCAGAGGTACACGTCAACTGTGAGAGACAGAATGTGAAAAAAAAATCCATGAATACACATGGTAGGATTTGTAAAGAATTTATCCGTAAATCAGGGTGGCAAATAAGTATTTGGCCAATAACAAAAATACAACTCAATGCTTTGTAACATAACCTTTGTTGGCAATAACAGAGGTCAAACGTTTACTATAGGTCTTTACCAGGTTTGCACACACAGTAGCTGGTATTTTGGCCCATTCCTCCATGCAGATCTTCTTGAGAGCAGAGAATGTGGCTGACTAAATACTTTTTTGCCCCACTGTAGGAGACCTACACATTGATATACACTAAATATTTATTTCATTTCTTTTTTTGTGGTGCCCAAATTTATGCACCTGCTTGATTTTGTTTAAACAATTATTGCGCACTTTTTGTAATTCCAATAAACTTCTTTTCACTTCTCAAATATCACTGTGTGTGTCTCCTGTATGATATATTTAACTGACATTTGTTATTGTAACAACCAACGATTCATACAGGAAAATACTGGCTATTAACAAGGTTGCCCAAACTTTTGCATCCCACTGTATTAGTATATTTTGTCATTAGTATAATATGAAATAAATTTTACATGTGTCAAGTCGTGTGCCAACATTTGCTGTGTAGTAGAACTGAGACATTAGTCATTATAAAAATTTATTTGAAATAACATTAAAATTCTCAAACAGAAAAACATTAAACATAAATATATAAAATATAAGTATTTACAGAGAGACAGGAATAAAAAGGACCCAGCTGCTCTCCAGAGCAGGAACAAGGCTGAGGAGGAAATGCTCCATTGGAGACTGGCGTGGCCTCTTCAGGAACTCCAGGATGGCCAGCTCCACCACCGATGGACCATCCTGGGACCGTCCCTCATCTGCCTCGGAGCTGTCCTCCTCTCTGGGCCTGTAAAACAGCACAAAACACAAGGAAAAGAGAAGGCTGATGCTAGATTTTCATTTCAACATTGAAAAAACAAAACACAGGATATAATCAGATTGGTTGTTGACATTTAGTAAAGTGATCACAAGGGAATCCCACCGAGTAAAAAGCTATCAGTGCTTGCTGTACATACCTGTGGGTGCAGCAGCAGGAGCTCAGGGACTGGGGAGCAAGGAGAATCAACAGGGGATGCTCTGCTGCAGAATCAGCTGGTTCTATCAAGACAATATTAAATGTTAACAGGTTTTAAACAATAGTCATAGAGAAAGTATATACAGTGGTTCCTCATTTATTGCCACGCACTTTATACACTTTTTTCCCCACACACATGAACATTACTCACAGTTCTCACAAGTTGATTCTCAAAGTGCAAACCTTTGTAGATTGCAAAACATAAAAGTATTATTATGTTGCGTTTTGTCTTCATCTGCCTGCCACTTTCGTGCGCCTTTTTCCCTCGCGGTGCAGGTGTGTATTTCCCAACGAGGGTCATAGTTATGAGTGTTTTTGTGCTGTTTTTTCCATTGGACGTGATGGTTATCAAAACCAAATATGATAAATTTGGCAAGTGCAGGAGACACGACACGGAGGAGATTTGTCAATCAGGCTGCAGAATGCAATGCTGTAGGGTGCAATAAAAAATCAGCGAAAAAGCGAGGCAGTGACGGATGAGCGGGACCACTGTGTGCTGTTTATTAATAAACAATATATTCCTATATGACAACATGCATAAAAGCAGAACGGTATTTGTACATCAGTGGGAAAATAGCGGACAGTAGGCGGGCTTGCTAGCTTTTGCGCGGCTTGATCGGGTCAGTCTGAAAATTAAAAAGAAGAATGAATGAACTTACCAGGTTTCCCGATCTCCTCACTTCTGTGCCTCCAAGCTAGGTCCTTTTTAATCCTGTCTCGGTAGAAGTAGCAGCTGGCATCATACAGCTCTGGGTGATTAGCCACGGCAGTGATGAGTTTTTCCTCCATACTGAATGAAGAATGAAGGGCTTTGGTTTGATCTGCCCCTGTGACCTGGTTACAGCCACCTCAGCGGCCTCCTGATTGGTTGTCGGGGCGCGATTTACGGTGGCCCTGAGAGGCAAACGGACTGACACTTCAGAAAACACTTGCAAAAAGAAAAACACTGCAAAAAGAAAAACGCTGCAAAAAGAAAAACACCTGCAAAAAGAAAAACACCTGCAAACAGGAAAAAGCTGCAAAAAGAAAAACACCTGCAAAAAGAAAAACACGTGCAAAAAGAAAAACACCTGCAAAAGGAAAAACGCTGCAAACAGAAAAAAAGCTGCAAAAAGAAAAACACCTGCAAAAAGAAAAACACCTGCAAAAAGAAAAACGCTGCAAAAAGAAAAACACCTGCAAAAAGAAAAACGCTGCAAACAGAAAAACACCTGCAAAAGGAAAAACGCTGCAAACAGAAAAACACCTGCAAAAGAAAAACGCTGCAAAAAGAAAAACACCTGCAAAAAGAAAAACGCTGCAAACAGAAAAACACCTGCAAAAGAAAAACGCTGCAAAAAGAAAAACACCTGCAAAAGGAAAAACGCTGCAAACAGAAAAACTCTGCAAAAGCACACAAGACACAACGGAAATGTTTCTGGGGAGACAATAACCCGACGGACCAGTTGCACGAACCAAAACATGTATGGCTGTATCCCAATTCTACAGCCGTAAAGTACGCAGCCTTAACGGTCCTCAAGGGCCGCGTACTCAAACACCGCTAAGGCCAGAAGTGTGAGGCTTGTAGGCTTGTGAAATGGGACGGTCTAGCCTCCGTCGCGCTACCCAGGTTGCCTAGCAACCATGATACTAACAGCTGGAAACGTGTCATACAGCTTTGTTTGACAGAAATGAAGGAGAACATATTTTGTTCATTTTTTTCTACATGAGCTCTGTGTGATTTGATAAGTATCTGAGGCTGAGACCACAGGACTGTAAAACATGATAGTTGGGCTTCATTTCTGTACTGAACAGTCATTTTAAGATTAGCTAGTAAATAACAATTAGCTAATTTTGTTCATGAGACTAAAGTCATCTCACTTTGGTAATGTAAATATAATATGGCCAATATTATAGTTATTATATTTATCATTATTAGTTATTACAGTTATTACAGTTACAGTTTCTGCTGTTTAATGGCGCCGAGTATGGCAGCCTCGTCGTGAGCTCCCCCAAGCAACAGCTGTTTTTTGTGTTTAATTTTACTTTTTCTTTATTTTTTCACGAGTAGCACATGTCTCCTTGTGTACGACCGACAAACCTTACTGGACATAAAAGACGGACTTTCTCATCACTTTCCGGAGTTCAAGTTTTGCAACACGGACCCTCCGTTTGCAGACCCCCCATTCATCTCACCTGAGACGCCTTTGTTCTCTGGCCCTGGAGGCCGCAAACGCCGACGCAGAGGGAGAAGATCTGGCGTTCTGGTTTGACTGAGACGGCGCACTAACAGACCACCGTTACCCAGCTTATTACTGGCTAATGTGCAGTCTCTGGAGAACAAGCTGTGCGAGCTTCGGGCACGGATCTCATTCCAGCGAGAGATGCGGGACTGCTGCGTGATCTGCCTCACAGAAACCTGGCTATCGGACAAGGTACCGGACTCCGCAATACAACTACCGGGGTTCTCTGTGCACCGCGCGGACAGGTCACAGGAGCTTACTGGGAAAAGCAGAGGCGGTGGTGTGTGTTTCATGATCAACAACAGCTGGTGTGATTATGCGAACGTGCACCCGGTCAAATCCTTCTGCTCACCGGACCTGGAGTACCTGATGATTAAGTGCCGGCCATTCTGGCTACCGAGGGAATTTACAGCAGTGATTATTACGGCTGTTTACATTCCCCCACAAGCCGACACTGACCGAGCACTCAGGGAACTGTACAGCGCGATCAGCAGTGAGGAAACCGCACACCCAGAGGCGGCGTTTATCACGACCGGGGACTTTAATAAGGGTAACCTGAAGAAAGTCTCACCAAAACTCCACCAACACATCCATTTCAACACTCGTGGAGACCGGCTTCTTGACCACTGCTACACCTCTTTCCGGGATGCGTACAAAGCCCTCCCCCGCGCCCCATTCGGCCAATCAGATCACCGCTCCATCCTGCTTCTACCCGCCTACAGGCAGAAGCTGAAACAGGAAGCTCCAACCCTGAGGGCGGTGCATCGTTGGTCGGACCAATCGGAGTCTACGCTGCGGGACTGTTTTGATCACGCGGACTGGGAAATGTTTCACGTGGCTGCTAAAGACATCGATGAATACACAGACTCAGTCTGTGGATTTATCAGAAAATGCGTGGAAGATGTCGTCCCATCCAGAACAGTTAAATCCTTCCCAAATCAAAAACCCTGGATTAACGGAGATGTTCGCATGGCGCTGGCGGCACGGAGCACCGCTTTTGCCTCCGCGAACACATCGGACTACAAACACGCACATTGCCAACTCCGGAAGACGATCAAAGCAGCCAAACGTGAGTACAGGGACAGGGTGGAGCAACAGTTTGACAACCCTCGGAGTATGTGGCAGGGACTAAACAAAATCACAGACTTTAGAGGGAAAACCAGCACACCGCAGACCACGGCCTCTCTGTGTGAGGATCTAAACGTATTCTACGCTAGATTCGACACAGCGAACACCATGAGACCGGACAGTGTGCGCACCGCGGATGACGTCAGCGCGCACACTGTGTCTGAGGAGGATGTGCGGAAGTGCTTCAGGAGAGTGAACCCACGCAAAGCTAGTGGTCCGGACGGGATTCCCGGCCGCGTCCTCAAGTCATGCGCGGCTCAGCTGGCTGGAGTGTTTACACACATCTTCAACCTTTCCCTCTCTCTGTCTGTAGTCCCAGCCTGCTTCAAAATGGCCACCATCGTCCCTGTACCCAAATCCTCCACCATCTCCTCATTGAACGACTGGCGACCTGTAGCCCTGACCCCTATCGTGAGCAAATGCTTCGAGAAGCTGGTCAGGGACTTCATCTGCTCCGCACTACCCGACTCACTGGACCCTCTACAGTTCGCATACCGCCACAACAGGTCCACTGATGATGCCATAGCCCTGACACTCCATGCTGCCCTGTCACACCTGGAGAAGAGAGACACGTATGTGAGAATGCTGTTTGTAGATTACAGCTCAGCATTCAATACCATCATTCCCTCAAAGCTGGACAGGAAACTGCAGGATCTAGGACTGAGCAGCTCCCTCTGCAGCTGGATCCTTAACTTCCTGTCTGACAGACGCCAAGTGGTCAGACTGGGCAGCACCACCTCATCCCCCATCACACTGAACACTGGTGCTCCACAGGGGTGTGTACTGAGCCCTCTCCTGTACTCACTCTACACCTACGACTGCACGGCCACTAACAACTCCAACATCATTGTGAAGTTTGCGGACGACACTACAGTGGTGGGTCTTATCACCAACGGTGATGAGACGGCCTACAGGGAGGAGGTCAGCGCCCTGACCCACTGGTGTCGAGACGACCATCTCACCCTCAACGTCGCAAAGACAAAGGAGCTGATAGTGGACTTCCGGAGGTGCAGAGGAGTACACACCCCCATCACCATCAACGGCGCTGCTGTGGAGAGAGTGAGCAGCTTCCGCTTCCTTGGTGTACATCTGGCTGAGGATCTTACGTGGTCAGTACACATAAACAAGACAGTGAAGAAGGCGCAGCAGCGCCTCTTCTTTCTCAGGAGACTGAAAAGATTCGGCATGAGCCCCCGCATCCTCAGGACCTTCTATCGCTGTGCCATTGAGAGCATCCTCACTGGATGCATCACCACCTGGTACGGCAACAGCACCGCTTACAACCGCAAAGCTCTCCAGAGAGTAGTGCGGTGTGCTGAACGGATAATTGGAGGTGAGCTTCCCTCCCTCCAAGACATCTACAGGAAGCGGTGCCTGAGGAAAGCGGGGAGGATCATCAAGGACTCCAGTCACCCCAGCCATAAACTCTTCAGACTACTTCCATCAGGAAGGAGGTTCTGCAGCATCCGGTCCCGAACCAGCAGACTGAGAGACAGCTTTTTTCACCAGGCCATCAGACTGCTGAACACGTCATAGACACCTCACCCTCACTACTGGAACTTCAACATTATGCACTCCAAACTGTACATTAATGCCACTGTTTTGCACATACCAACCTCTGTATATTTTATATTTTATATATCTTATTTTATTGTTTACTCTATTTCATTTGTAAAACATGTATATACACACTCTCTCACAGACACACGTAGAAAAACATATTTAGTATACACATTCAGTAATGTATATACCTTTATATATGGTACATATATTTATTACTTTTTAGATTAACCATTCTTATATTTTGCTTGTTGCACGTT
Source organism: Oreochromis niloticus (assembly GCF_001858045.2). Lineage (NCBI taxonomy): Eukaryota > Metazoa > Chordata > Actinopteri > Cichliformes > Cichlidae > Oreochromis > Oreochromis niloticus. The sequence continues at coordinate 83,948,735 of NC_031967.2, read as the reverse complement.
ATTGTATTTTGCACAACTCTGTTGCTTGTGAAGCTTGCACACAAGAATTTCACTCGCATGTACTGTACCAGTGTACCTGCACATGTGATGTGACAATAAAGGTGATTTGATTTGATTTGATTTGAAATGTAGCCATGAACATGTTTAGAAAGTTAGCACATACATGTAATTCTTCATGTTTTTATGTATCCATCTATAGAACGCTGCATGTTATATTCTAAATCTGTCTGTTCTCTTTCAGAAACCTGCCTGCAAAAAATGAACCTAAAGCATGTAATGCAAGGATGTAATCACTTTCAAGATGAAATAAGCATAAAGTTTGACTTTAAGTGTCAATTAGGGACACCTAATATGATAAGGAGATTCTGCAGGTCATTAATCAATGTATAAAACTAAAATAGAATGGATTTTAGTTACACAGGACACAAACCAGGAAGCAAGATATATAATTAGGATTATTTATAATAAATATGAATAAATCATTGCAATTTATTTAACTATAGAGAACAACTAAATCCTTCAGGACAATGTCACATCAGTGCACTGAACTCACTGTTATCCATCTAACAGAGCCTCCACATGTTCTCACTGTAATTTCTCCCTCATGAATGAATTTATGCTTCCACTAATCAAGCTGAATGTTTGGTTGGAGGCGGGAAATCAAACGCATTTTACTTGCAGTACTCAAGCTGGCTTACCTTTGTTTGAATGACGATGAACTCACAACATGGAGGCTTAAAAATAGCCAAATCTTGTACCCAACCATTGGTGAATTGGATGTGTGCCGTGATGTTCAGGACTGCAAACCGAGCAGCATCACTGACTTTCAGCTTGTTGTGTTTGTGGATATATGACTGACTTTAATTATCCATAAAATCATCACATTCTCTGTAGGATTAAGGTCAACTATTGGATGGTGTATATTTTAAAGTAAAGGCTTCAAAACCAAGCTGATGCTGAAAGTTCAAACATCACTAATGTCACATAACTTTGCCAGAGGGAGTGTTCACCCAGGGCACCAAACAGGCCAGGACTGCCCCTGAGTGTTGTAACACATCCAGAGACTCAAAGAATTATCTTTGTTCTTAGTGCAGGTGTTTGGACAATAAAGACCAAACCAGAACTTCAATGAGAGAAATATGTCTTTAGCTTGAACTAAACTCAGTGTGAGCTTCACCTCAGACCTGTTGCTCTGTCTGTTGGTTTATAGGAAGACTCATAGGCAGAGGTGGGTTTAGTGTTACAGACTTTAATGAGCACAGCAGCAGAAGTCTGGACCAGGCAGGAATTCATGCCTGGCACACTGGAGGGCGAACATGACAAACACTCTATATAATGAGTACTGAGCTTTGTGAGCTCCGCCCTCTTCACTGCACCAACGCTGAGGTCACACTCCATCAGCCCAGCGTCCTCCCGTCTGCGGTGAGGCTGCAGAGACATGACCGCACACAGCTCAGACTCACTGCATAACTTATCTGTGAAGGTCCAAACAGGCCAAACATCAGCTACAAACGTGTCTGTTGTCCTGTGATTTTCACACTAGAAGCAGCTCTGCAAGCGGGAGCCAAAGGGTCCAAAATTTGTGTAGTGCTGGCCTACAACCCAATATCACAGTAAAGCATGATACTGGATGCAGAAGCTGCAGTATATTCAGCATCAGTAGAGGGAGATATTATATTTCAAGCCAACAGGAAAAAATTTAAAAAGACATTAACACATTTACATGTAAATACACATTAGCCACCAAGCTTAATCATTTCTGGCATTGAAGGACACTGGAATGTGCTTCATACCTTCCTTGCTCACTCGCAACTTCTTGGCCTCAAATATGTTATGTCCCCCTGCTGGTAATGAAACTTCTGCATGAGTGTCTATTTCACTCTTATCTGTGATATCAGGTTCCAGAGAAGAGTAGCTTACAGGAACGTAATGTGACAAACACTGTTGTACAGCAACACGTTTAACACTCGCCAACAGAAAGTCAGACATGAAATAAAAGTGAAATAAAAATGCTGTACAGAGACAGAACATACTCCATAGTGCTTCTGGCTAATGTGGACATGCCCTGGCTTTGGAGCCTTTGGGCGAAACAGTGATAGACGGACTATTGCTGCTTCTGCTTTCGGAAAAATCCTACAGGAACAGAAGCTGGAGCTCCTTGAAGATGCTCCTTTCCTGGGTGCTGAACATCTGGGGCCTGTGCCACATGTCTTTGTGTAGGATGGCAGAAAGTTTGGGTTTTATGTGAGACTGGCAAGAGCCACAGGTGGCAGCAGACAAGACATGGAGAGAGTTCCAGCCTCTGTTGGTAAGACCAACAGTGACCACTGTTAGAAAACAGTGGTGGAAAGTGGCCAGGACCTCCTTTTGGGTGATTGGTCCAAACAACACTGTTTGCTTCAAATGAAAGAAAAGTCATTTTCATGTGACAGAGCGACGATGCAGTGGAGTCTGTTTCTGCTTCTTCTGATGGGTGAGTGATCATTTTACCAGGGCTCCTGATTGTTTCCACCTAAAATCCTTTAGTTTGATCAGGACTCATTAAACAAATGAACTCTGACTGAGAAAATCAAGGATTCACCTGCAAACTGGACAGTTTGATGGGAACATGAGTTTCCTGCTTGTATCAGCAGATATTCAGTTCAGTTCATTTTTATTTCAAACATATACATTCACCAACATTTCATAATATCATTCCATGCAGTTGTTTGAAAGAGAGTAGGCAGACGTATATAGTAATTTAGCCCTACCCCGAAGTGTGCGGCCTCCCAGCCCTCCAGAGAAACATTTCTTCCTCTAACAGAGCTTGAGACTAAAGAGCAAAGCCACTCACCATGTGGGTCATCTGATATTGATTCCACCCTCGTCTTTTTCATTAGCAAAGTGAGATTGTGCATATAATCGGGATAATGGTGGATCTCATCATCTACTGCTTCTGCTTACCTGAGACTGTGACAGACAGCAGGTGGCTCTCAGAGGACAACTTGTGAGATGAAACATGGACTTGATAAACACAGCTGTAGTTTCCTTGCTGGGCGGGCTCTGCAGCAGGAAATGGGAAGTTGGCAGAGTGATTGACAGCTGGCTGCGTGTAGTTGTTCTTGGTGTCAGAGGAGGTGAAGGTGAGGTGGAAGGAGCCTCCTGGGTACTGTGGCTGGATGGAGCAGCTGACAGTGAAGCTGGAGCCCTTGGACACCTGAAAGCCCTGCTGCTGGGCCTCGGAGACCCCGTCCATGGAGGTCAAAATAATGATTGGTTGAGCCAGTGAATCTGTAAACACACAGAGATGATGAAAGGATGATGCTGTTACAGCATCCATAGTGTTGGGATGGCTGAACAAAATTCAGTTTTTTATATAGCACCAAATCACAACAACAGTTGCCTCACTTTATATTGTAAGGTAAAGACCCTTTGTGTGATCAGAAGCTCAGGTGTGTTGCAGCAGGGACACATGTAAAGGTTTCAGGACATCAGCCCTCAAGGACTGGAGTTTGACACCCCTGATAAAGACTCTTCGTGGGATCAGAAGCTCTCACTCAGTATCGTGAGGTCAGCAGGTGCCACTAAAACCCTAAAATCTCTCATTCCTCAGCACTGGGCTGTTTGATTCAGTTCCACACAGTCATCTTTGAAAATCAACTAAACTATAACAATCACGGGTTTAAACTTCATCTAACATCTTTACTGTGTTCATATAGTTATTGTCCTAATAGTGTCTCCTCTGTATGATGTGTAGTCTGTCCTGGGAAGGACCGCAGCAGGAAGCTAAGCATGTTTACAAAGTTTTGATTTTAAACTCCTAGTCTCACAGTCCTTTGAGCACTTTTGACTCTCCACTCTCTGTTAGTCTGGTGATGTCAGAAATCACTGTCAGATACACTGGAGCTGCAACATCTTGGAAAAAGAAGAAAGCTGATGTTTTCTGGAAACATCTCCCACATGTTGCAGCTCCAGGGTACCTGCATAGTAACTGTCTCCTACCAACAGCCTGACATCATCAGGCTGTAACTGACAGCAGAGAGTCATCATTAAAAGAATAATCAAACAAACCAAATCAAAGCTGAAGCTCTTCTTCTACCTAAACAGGTGAGTCCAACAGCTTTGCCAGGTGAGCAGCTGCTTCTAGCTGAACCTGAGCTTCTACAGTTCAGGAGAGCAGACTCATGGCCTCCACACTGGAACTCTTTGTTCCACACTGGAGCCTCCACTTCTCCGTAGAGCGCCCCCTGGAGGACTGAAGGGGGTCCACAGCCAAGCTCCCTACAGACCACCTCTGCATCCTGCCGGTCAAAGTCAGCTTCACACACTGAGGACCAGCTCTGGTTAGACTTCACCTGCAGTCTGCCTGAACATAGACTGGAACCGTTCAGCAGCCTGACAGAGTCTGGAGAGATCAGATAGGATCAAACAGAGAGATCAGAGACACATGCATGAGTGGTGGCCTGTTACATTACACAACATATGGTGTAATAGCTGATATCACACATAGTTTTACCTGAGCAGGTTACATGCAGTACTGAGGTGGAAATCCCTTTTCTTATGCAATGCCTCAGAGCAGATCCAGAGAAGCAGTCACCACTGATCCTCCACACAGATGGTAGAGATGTTATAGATGTTACAGAGTGTTTTCTACTTCCTACAGAAACAGCAGAGCCACAGTCCAGATGTTTACAGACAGCAGCTGCTGCCTCCCGGTCCCATCGATAGTCCTTCACTGGTCTCCACTCAGAAAGATAATTAAGCTCCAAAGTCCCCTCACAGCGACTAGCTCCTCCCACCAACCTGACAAATTCTAACCACAGAAGGAATTTACTCACGACAAGGTTCAAGTCAGACTTTAGTCTGTGTTTCTCTGGTATTTGTCATTTTACCTGTTGAACGATGGGGAACTCCTGAGGTGGACATGAGAGAAAGATCATTAGTATGAAGAAGGATTTGGACTGGAGATCAGGTGAGGAGGGAACAAACCTCTTTGGGCTAAACTTCCTGTCAGCTCAGAAACATTGTAGGAGTTTGAGATAAACACAGAGTACGAGTCCTCCGAGACTTTAGAGTAGACAGTGTGACATCACTTAAGGAATGTCGGCATGTTTCACACAGGAACAGAATCACAGGCAGTAAAGTGTTAACATTAACGGAGTAACAACAGGAAGTGAAAACAGTGAAAGAAATACTTATGCATAGAACTCTGGATATTTGTGTAGAACAAACAAACTTCATTTTGGTGTTGTAAGCTGCACCAAAGAGGAATAGCAAAAATGGCCTGTATTTATATAGCGCTTTAATAGTCCCTAAGGACCCCAAAGCGCTTTACACATCCAGTCATCCACACATTCACACACTGGTGATGGCAGCTACATTGTAGCCACAGCCACCCTGGGGCACACTGACAGATAGTATCTGCAGATAGTATTCCTCTGATCCAAATGCATATTTCTGTCTGACACTTCTTCTTTATCATTATTAGTAGTAGTATTAGTATTATTATAATTGTTGGTGTTGTACTGGTAGTATTTAGTTTGACGATGTGTATTTTCGGGCACAGCCAGGTCTTCATCATTTGTTTGCATTCATGGCACTTCTAAATTTGCCCACAGAATATAAAATATTGAGGAATCGTACATTTGTGCATGAATTCTTCATGTGCACTTGTTACACATGTGTGACAGTGAGGCCTGATGGTTTTCTGAGAACAGAACAAAACTGTGGTAGCTGAGGCTCAGGAGGCAGAGCAGGTCATGCACTACTTGAAGGTGAGCTCTGAAAGAAAGAAACTGCTGCTGGAAACCAGCAAGCTAGAGAGCTGTGGTGCTTGTAGGCACCAGGGAAACTCTGCTCTGTCATGACTGCTGGATAGTCTGCTGCCCACTTTCAGCAGGTTACATTATTATCACATATTACATCATAGATGATCTCATAAACTGTTTTACCTGAGCAGGTTATGTCCAGGGTGGTGGTAGAGCGAACATAAGGAACGGCACAGAAAGAATTCAAACGATTTAGACCCTGAACACAGGCGCCACCGATGAACAACGTTGATGAGTTTGTGCCTTTGTTTCTTGCAGAAACAGCAGAGCCACAGTCCAGATGCTCGCAGATGATATCTGATGTCTTCGGGTTTGATGGAAAGACCCACGCTGGTTTCCACTGTCCCTCGTACAGGATCTCTAGCGCTCCTGCACAGCGACTGGCTCCTCCCACCAACCTGGCGATCACTGAACACAGAGGGAAATTATCTCTGAAAAAACAATTACATTTAAAGACATATGTTTCTTTATTTCCCTTTGATTTCCCAGTTTACCTGCTGAATCTGGATGATCTTCATCAGCCTGCACTCCTCAGAAGGACATGAGAGAAAGATCATGAGTATGAGGAAGGATTTGGTCTAGAGATCAGGTAAGGAGGGAACAAACCCCTCCCACTGCTTTGGACTAAACTTCTTGTCAGCTCAGAAACATTGTACAAGTTTAGGTTGAACACAGAGTATGAGTCCTATGATGCCTTTAGAGTAAGACAAACAGCCCATCTTGTTATTCTGCTTTGTGATATATGCAGCCTGGTTGTAGTGCTGGAGGCTGGCTTAAACAGGGTGGATGAGAATTTGTATACACCCTAGGTAAATGTGTTACTGTTCATCTTCTGATCCTTTCAAATGACGAGTCCTACCTGAGCTCCACAGCAGCAGCAGCAGAAGAAGATGGCGATCCATGTCTAAGCAGACGTCTCTCTGAGTGCTGATCATCTTCTGACTTGAACTCAGCGTTTATCTGCAGGATGAGGTGAGGGTGAGGCTTGACTCCTCTCTCTCTGATTGGATGGTGAAGCATGCTCCACCTCTCTCCCACCATCACACGTGAATTCCCGTCTCCTGGTTAATGACAGGCTTCTCGTAAATCCTCTCAGAGCCCCACTGACCTTCAAAGAGAGTTTGTTTTCCAGTCATTAATATTTACCTGGACTTTGCTCTCTGTGGTGTCCATGTTTTCTTTCTGTGTGCTCAGTGACCTTTGATCGTGGTTATCCCATCACGCCTAACTGTACTTTGCCCTACATTGAAATATTAATCCATAAATATTCTGCCAAATACTGACTCTGCCTGCTGGAAGAGCACAATCAGCTGTGTGTGTGTGTGTGTGTGTGTGTGTGTGTGTGTGTGTGTGTGTGTGTGTGTGGTAAATGGTAAATGGCCTGTATTTATATAGCGCTTTAATAGTCCCTAAGGACCCCAAAGCGCTTTACACGTTCAGTCATCCACCCATTCACGCACACATTCACACACTGGTGATGGCAAGCTACGTTGTAGCCACAGCCACCCTGGGGCGCACTGTGTGTGTGTGTAGGTGTGTGTGTGTGTAGGTGTGTGTGAGATGTTCTCTAATGTTAGTGCACAGCTGGACAGATGTGGCGCTCTGTGCTGACTGATGTGTGGGAGCTGCAGCTGTGGCTGTACTGCAGCAGTCAGACTCACCTGTGTTAGAGGTGACTCTGCCTGCTGATACAGACACGCTGAGGTAAACTGGCTCCTCCCTTCAGCCTGACACCATCAAGCTCTGACAGGAAGCAGAACGTGAAGTAAAGAATATTACAGAGTGAGAATAGTGCTGGTCATGTGACATGGAGCACCGTTACAGAGTCTTAGTGAGAGTGAGAGAATGAAGCGAAAGCTCCTTCAGCTCTCCACCTTTGACCTCTGACCTCAGTGTGTTCAATCTGTTAAAGCAAACACTCGGTTTCTGTTTGATCCTTTAGTTTGAACTTCTCATGCTTCAGTCATGTGGATGTGCCAGCAGGTGGCTCACTTATCCAAGGAAACCATCCCATAAGAATCAAATCAATCTTTCTCAGACTCCCACCTGAGTTCAAAGCAGGAGGTACAGGTACAGGTGATCCCTGCTGTATGCACTGACCTCTGTATGTGCCCAGAGCTGCAGCTTTACTGCTCTGTAGCTGTACTCAAACTCTTAGAGCCACTGATGATACCTGCAACAGCAGAAGCTCAGGTTACACTGGGAGAGCTGTCTAACCTGAGGTATAGAGGAAAGATGCTGACTAAAGCCTGAGGGGCGGGGCCATCTGCTGCGACTGGTTGGGGTGAGAGAAGGAAGACAGTGATGATATCAGAACAGGTTGTTGATGGTGAATTACATCAGCCCTGATATAAGAGCACCACTGATCTGAAACAAGAGACAGACTTAAGGATGAAACAGTTATAAGCCACATGAGATGCCATGTTTGACTGGAGAAAGCAGCAGAGAAACACAACCTCCTACAGACAGTGGTGCATTATGGGTTGTCTGGAGACTCAGTGTGAACTACCATCATCAGGTACCATCATAAACTTCATTAACTGGCTCATAACCATTCCTCATTTAAATTTGAGCTGGTCTTCTCTCTGAGATTTATTCTTTTTCACCTTTTAAATGTTTTCTGCTCTTCTGTCTCTGGAATTGATTTCCACTTGCACTTGATTTCAGTGCAAACACTGTAACCAAACCCAGTCACACCCACTTACACCTATGCCTTACTTAGTGATTTGTTCCTACAAGCTGTTAGATGTTGACTGAGCTGATATGAACCATTCTTTACACTCAGGGTAAAGCTCTATACTTAACTCATCAAATAACTTCTGGTGGTTTGAGGTCTGAAGGGTTTCTCAGGTGTCTTTACTCTTTACCTGGACTGTTTGGTTAGCACACAATCAAATTCTAAAATTCAGGATTGAGGCATGAAACCCTACATGGAGCGCCACTCAAGACCAAATAGCGAATACAGTGCAGGTGTAAGTATTACCTGCACCAGTGACTTTCAGAAGACACATAATACTGTGTGTGAAGCTTACCTGCAGGGAACAGTTAGTGCAGATAGCAGCAGCTCAGACACACATGTAACAGGAGGTCATTAAAGGTCAGAGGTCATCATGAGGACAGGCAGGTGTGGAAACATTGACTGACCTGCAGCGCTCAGCAGAAGAAGAATCAGTTTGAAGAAAACCACTCAGACTGCAGTGATTGGAATCTGTTTCTGCAGTAAAAGAAACAAGAAAAGAAAACCTCCTGAACTTCTTTAAGGTTCTTGAAGATGTTTCATCTTTAAAAAATGTCTTCAGTTCGAAGACCAAATGATGGACAGTCCCAGATTTCAAGCCAAGAAGGTGTTGACCCCCTATTGATCCTCTAGCTAATCACAGCCAAGGTGTGAAAGCGGGTGTGGATCACAATCAGCAAAGTTTCGGGTGAACCCATTGTGAAACCTGGCCCCACCTTAGGTGCACTAAAGAAAAGAAGACAAACTGTGAATGCACTCTACTCATCACCCCACTGTTCCCTCTGTAAAATACTGTGACAGCTTTTAAACTGTGTTGATATACGTCAGTTTCTGAGAATGGCCACTGCCAGAGCCTTCTCAGGATTTGTATATTTGATTGGCCTTTTCCATTATGTCATGCCATGGAAACAGTAAAGACTGAAGTGTAATCTCTCCAATAACTGAAAATCAGGAAGTGTCATGTTAAAATAAAAATACTTCCTGTCCATTTATACGACTTCATGAAGTCATGTTTCAGCTGAAACAAACTCTTTGGTATACTTCAGACCACTTCACCGTCTCACCGTATGAATCAGTGAGACTGTTCACACTCAGTGTCAGAGTCAGTCTTGCTGTTTACACTGTAAAAAGTTTCCATTTTATGTGAACAAAGCTCATGTAACACTAATAAAGATTTGACCTTTGCAAGTATGTCATGAATGGAAGGTGAGCATGAGAAGTCCGTGAGTCATGCAGATTTGAATGTTTCTGTTTTCAGCACCTCGATAATTGGTTTGTTGATGCAAAATAGATTGAACCAATCGCATATCTGTGCTGTTATGAGGAAACAAACGATTAGTTTCTTTAATTGAATTTCTGCACTGTTAAAATGCAAATGCTTAATTTATTAAGTTATTAACACATAACTGATATTTCATAGGTTACATGTCCTTCATATGAGTGTGCTTCCTAACATGTATATGATTGAAACCTGGGCTGTTCCACCGGTGCTGATATAACTGTTGTTTCTGAGACTTGGCTATCCAAATTTATACTGGATAAAGACATGGCAATTGATGGATTTAACATTTACAGCTGAGACCATCCCAGAAAAGGTGGTGGTGGCGTCTTGCTGCTCAGGTCTTATTCTCTAGATCTGAATCTTAGCAATTTGAAATATTGGCCTTAATTAATAATCTGTTTGGAAATCAGTCTTTGACTGTTGTTGGCTGCTATCAGCCTCCGTCTGCTTCCCCCAGTGCATTTTCGTCTCTGGGTCAACTTTTATCTGAACTACATTTTAATGAAATCCCTCTGTTAGGTGATTTTAACTGGGACTGGCTTTCTTCTGTGTCTGGTGATCTTAAGGCACGCTGCTTTTTTTTCTTTTTTTTTTTTCTTTTTTAAAAATCTAACTCAAATTATTCAAGACCTACAAGTCTTAATCCCATTTCCCCAGATAAATCGTCTCTCCTTGACCTTTTTTTCTAACCAATATGCCACATAAGTTTTCCACACTGGCAGTTTTTGCCAACGACCTGAGTGATCACTGCATAGTTGCTTTGAAAAACACTAAAATCTCATGCTCCAAGCCCCACATCGCCACAAAAAAATGTAAAGCTTTTCAATGAGCAAGCTTTTGTTTATAATTTATTTAGTTTTAATTTAAAGTGATTGACAATGTCAATTTACCATGGGAATATTTCCAGGGGAGTTTTATCTACCTTGTGAACAAACATGGCCATTTTTGCCAGGTCAGAGTGAAAGGTCGGGAAAACCACTGGTTCAGTTCTGAACTGGCCGGTCTCCTACATGAGAGAAACCAGGCCTGGGCAGCTGCGAGAAAGTCTAGCTCTGATGCTGATTGGCTATGTTTTCATCAGCTGTAATTGGTTTACTGCCTCCATCAGGAAAGCCAAATGTGACTTTTTTTTTTTTTTACTTTAACCACTGACAGTCTAAATGAATCTAGGAGTTTTTGGCAAACTTTGGCAGAAGTCTCCCTCTGCCAGCTCAGAGATATCTCCTAATTATAGACTCCACTCCTGTGTCAGACAAAACTGAAATGCTTCATTGTTTTAACAAACACTTTGTTGTTTCTTGTTCTTTGTTTCTCACAGAATCGGATGGTAAACTTCTTGCATAGAAATCTGCTATTAGTTCCCTGGTTACTAATACCTTTTCTTTTACAGCTGTGCAATGATGGGAATTGCGGCTCTTTTTAGAGAACCAGCTCCCTAAAAACCCTAAAACTCCCTGAAAAGCCTTCATTTAATCAAAAATGCTGCAGCAAGAGTCCTGACAGGGACTAGAAAGAGAGCATATTTCTCCTGTTTTGGATTCCCTTCACTGGCTCCCTGTTAAATCCAGAATTGAATTCAAAATCCTGCTCCTCACATACAAGGTCTTAAATAATCAGTTCTTCATGTGGTAGAAATGTAAAACATCACCTCTGTTACATCAAAGCGGCTGTAGCCAGTGCATGAGGTGATAGTGGAGTACAGCATGGGTACTAGAACCAGTGTTCTGGAGAGTACTGCCACCAAGTGACTGACACAAACCAAAGGATATGTTTCATTTTATTTTTTCCCCTTGCCTTGTTTGGTATCATTCTTTTCAGCTCAACTGAATTTAGTTGTTTTTTTCACTGACATACTGCATTATTACTACTATTACTATTAATAGTACTATTACTGATCTGAAATGACACAAAGTACTTAAAATCCTAGTAGTATTTTTTTTACTGTAAAAAACCCCCCACAGACATGTTGAGTCAATTTTTATAACTTGAAATGCAAATATAAATTGTACATTGTGTAAACATATACAACTATTTATCTAAAAATGCAGCCAATACACCTGCTGTTGACCAGTTCTGTTTACATTACACATGCGTCCTTTAGGTAACACCACAATAGGCACAACATACCTCCGTCATGCAGATGACACCCTCCTCCATGTATCCACCCATGAAACCAGACAAAACACACCAGTCAGTCAACCTGCAGGGATGCCTCCAGAAAACAAAGACCTGGATGACCTCTAACCTTTTGCTCCTAAATTTAGATAAGACTGAGTTTATTGTACTCTGTGCTAAAAAACCTTGGACATATATGGTATCTAACCAGATACTTACTCTGGATTTTTAACCAGGATCTGTCCTTCAATGCACATATTGAAAACTGCTTTCTCCCATTTTTGCACCCATGTTTTTATCTCTAAAGTTAGAAATATCCTGTCTCACAGTGAGTGAAAAATGAGTTCATGCATTTATTACTTCCAGGCTGGACTACTGTAATTCATTATTATCAGGATGTCCTAAAAACTCCCTGAAAAGCCATCAACCATGAATACTGACAGGGACTAGATGACAGAGTATATCTCTGTCATGAGCTCTTTATTAAATCTCTCTCCATTACAACACTTCGCTCTCAAACCTCAGACTAACCAGAATATTTAAATTAGAATGGGAAGCCTGGCCTCCAGTTTCCAGGAGTAATTTTTAGTTATTAGTTATGGTCAATCTCTCTTCCACAGCATGGTCGGGGGCAGGGATAGGTCAGTAGGTAGTGTGGACGTCCCCACTGAATGGCTACCCTGAGGTACTCCTGAGGTACCGTCCCTGCACACTGCTCCCCGGGCGCCTGATTTTTCTGCTGCCCACTGTTACACTGAGTTAAATGCAGAGCGAGTAATTTCCCCATGGAGATCAATAAGGTATACGTTATTATGTGTTTTGTCCTGCCTCCTTCTCCTCACCCCAACTGGTCACAGACGACCATTCTCCCCTGTGCCTCGTTCTGCTGGATGTTTCCTCCTGTTCAAAGGGAGTTCCTCCTCTCCCCGACTCCAAAGTTCTTGCTAAAAGAGGGTCAGATAAACTATGCTTTGTTAATGTTTTATTATTATAATTTACCATTACATTATAAATGCTTGAGATGACTGGTGTCATGATTTCGTGCTGTTTAACCTTGAGCTGAATACACGACAGCATGACAGCCTTTGTTCTTACAGTAAAGGAGCCATTGAAAAGCTAAAGTAGCTGTATTAGACTAATCATACACATTTTCACAGACATGCATGAATTTCAGTTTACAGACAATCATACGAAGTTCCCTAATTGGACCTTGTTACATATTTGGGTGGTTGACTCTGAGGCAGACAATTTGCCTAACACCCCATTTTCCGTAATTTGCAATAATACATGTAATGTAAATCCTTCTGGTTTGCACCGTAATATATCAGCACAGACAGGAGCTCTGAGTCAGCAAAACTTTATTACAAATGAGACAGTGAGAGTGAGGAGGTCCGACAGATATTTGAGGATGCAGCTGATGACAACATCAATGAACTCTGTCATTGGATATATTGGAAAATGCATGGACGATATCATCACTAAAACCACCGTCTGCAAATATCCAAATCAGAAACCCTGGTAGATAAGGACATTCCTGCTAAGCTCAAAGTGCAGACCTCTGCCTTTAACTCAGGGCATTCTGATGCATATACAGCAGCCAGGTATGACCTCTGAAAAGGGGCCACAAAGGACTACAGGGACAAAGTGGAGTCCAGCTACCACAGCTTTGATGCCAGGCGACTGTGGAATGGACCACGCTGCATCACTGACTACAAGATGGAAAACACAGGCAGTGTTCAGCCCACTGCATCTCTCGCAGACGAGCTCAACAACTTCTATGATCATTTTGATGCAGACAACGAGGAGCCGCTCCTCTATCCTCAGGAGCACAGTGAGGCTGTAACTTTAACTCTTAAAACAGAAGCTGTGAGATGGTCTTTCAAAAAGGTCGATCCTCACAAAGCTCCTGGACCAGACGGCATCCCAGGCCGGGTTCTCAGAGCATGCGCCGACCAGCTGGCAGGGTGTTCACCAACATCTTCAACCTCTCCCTGAGGCAGTCAGTGGTCCCCACATCCCTCAAAACAACCACCATCATTCCCGTTCCTAAGAAATCAGTGGTCTCCTGTCTGAAATACTACCGCCCTGTTGTGCTGATGTAGCAGATTTCAAATGGTTGACTGCGTTGTGACGACAGACACAGACTGGCTGGAAACTGGATTTATTTCTAAAAGGCAAAGTGCAGCAGCAAAATCAGTGTCACACAGCAACAGCAGGCCTCTCCTCATCCCAGTGTGGAGTCCATGCAGCTCTGCTCACAATATATAAAAGAAAATACAATCTATCAAAACAATGGTGTGGTTTCTCTCAACAGCCACTTTAAAATCAAATGTTATAGTGGGGTAAAACAGAGACAAATATGAAGCAAGGTGTAGTCAAAAATAAGCCACTAATAATAACTTGTAATATTTAAATCCCCACGAAGATGGATCAATTACACAATACATATTCAAACAACTTTAACTTTTCCCAACATGGCTGAAAATACTATTCAGTGTGCAGCCTCAGATCATGAACTCATTATACACATAAAACAAAACCTATACATATACACATACCTAAAAGACAAAGTGCAGCAGCAAAATCAGTGTCACACAGCAACAGCAGGCCTCTGCTCATCCCTGTTTAGCACAAGTAAGGAACACATAAACGGATGGTGTAATAGATTAAAAGCAGTTCCAATTACTATTTTCCTCGTTCAAAGTAATCAAAAACATTTTGGGAGCTTTTAGCCAAAACAACTAATACTTATTAAAGAAAAATACACCAAATTTAAACGTATAATTTAGTACAGGGAGAGGAGCTACAGAAAGTGTGCCTCACCAGTCCATGCAGCTCTGGCTGGAACCCCCACACATGCAGCATGTTTAAAGTGGTGTCACACTGATTAATGCCTCACTTCAACAGTGACATGTGGAACCTTAGTTTTACAAAAATCAAATTTACACAATAAAAAAAACTATATACTATACAGTTTTGAAAATGTTCACACTCAGTATATTATATCTCAGCTACACTGACATCCGTCATCATGAAGTGCCTTGAGTGGCTGGTCAAAGGTCACATCTGCTCCTCCCTCCATGTTACATATCTGCAAAGTTTGGCATGAACGCCAACATCCCTTCAAATTTCTACAATCTAAGACCGAGAGCTTGCTGACGAGCTGCATTACAGTTTGGAGCAGAAGCTGCTCTGCAGCAGCAGGAAATCACAGAGCACGTCACTGGCATGAGGCTTCCTGCCACTCAAGATGTTTATCTCCAGCAGTGTCTCTGCAAAGCACACAGCATCATCAAGGACCACAGCCACTCAGCACATCAGCTGTTCTCCTTGTTACCATCTGACGTTACAGGAGTCGGTCTGCTCGGACTACAAGACTCAGAAACTCTTTTTACCATCAAGCCATTCGGCACCACAACACATAATCCCTAAATGATGTAACGTTTATGTAAATCCCTCTGTGTAGGTCTCATCCCTTCAATAATGTGATGCTCATTGGGGCCATTTTCTTACCTTCTTTAAATAAAGTTAGTACAGCCATATAAACCAGTCTGTCCCAGGTGTAACTGGGTTCTGATCCAGTCTGTGTATTTTGTTAGTGTCAATAAGAGTCATGTCTGCAGCCTTTATCTATTAAACTTTGACTAAACCTTCAATAATATTCTAATGTAGGAGTGTTAATAATGAAGATGTCTTTAATGATCTCCTGTTAATGCTTACATGTGGCCTAATTCCTGTTATTTGTCTTCTTTTAGGATTAGGAGTGAACTTTATTGTCATTGTTGTCATAAACATATAAATACAGAGTAATGAAATACAGTAACAGCAGGGCTGGAGCTCTGGGCTTTAATCTTAGGAGTTTGTTGGGAGGATCAGTGATGCAGCTGCTTCATGTGGTCCACTGCAGATGTGATGGATAGTTAGGTGATAGTTGTTCCCCTCCTACGCCTGCCGACCCTTAGACGTCGTCCTCCGTCTGACTCCTCCACTCCACCTTTGTGCAGGCCCCACCGGTGACCCAGGCCTGCGTACTGCCGGTGTTGCTCTCCTCCACAGGCTCTTGGCCTGCTGATCTGTGTTGTACCCTTCAGTTGGTGAGCTCCTTCATCTGTGAGCAGTTATCTGTTTTCCTTCATGTCAGGAGAGTCGTTATTGCGAGTGTGTGCAAACATCAGTTAGTAAGTAACTGTTTTCATTTGCTCCACTTTTTCTCTTCCTGTGAGCTCGACCTCTTCTTACTCTCCCTTTTCTTTCTCTTGTTTCTGAATTCTCCTTTTTAACTTCCTTTTCCTCTCACTTACATGTTTCCTCTTTCACAAACTGTCTAATCACTCTCTCCAGTGTGTGTGTGACTTCCTACATCTCTTACTTTCTCATTCTCAGTTTATTCCTTAAACATATAAAGTGCAATTTGCTTCTTTTGTTGGGCAGTAAAAATGAGATCCACATATGAGGACATTTGTTTTAAATGTTGATCGAACAGTGACAGTATAATGTCTATAATGGTCCAGACAACCCAAAATGTGATGTCCACATATGTGGATGTTAATCAGCTGTTCTAGTGATTCAATAACTTGATCAGTTCTGCATCACACAGCTGTTATTTCTGTTTTCTTTTCCCAGACAGATATTTTTGTTCTTTGAATTTAAATGTTTCTTTTCCCTCTAAAATGCTCAAGTGTAGCTACTTTGCCTTCATTCCTACTTGTTTGGGAAGAGCTGTGATCCAGCTTTTTGACTGTATTTTAATTTCTTATATTATATTTGGAGATGTGTTGTTTCCACTTGCCCTGATCACCTCCTGTGTGTATTTAGTGTGTGTTTCATTCACTCTTTGTCAGGTTGTCTGTGTATTTTCCCTCCATGTCATGTCATAGTGCTCATCATCATCATAGTCGTCTTAGTTACCTCATTCTTGGGGCTCTTCTGTTTTTTTTTGTTGCTTTAACTAATTTATTATCAACACCCATATAAAATTATGCATAAAATGAATGACTAATGTAAAAAATTGGGTTTTTTCTTTATATGTTTATTATGTAAATGTGCTTTTATTTATTCACTCCACATAAAATGTAAAAAAAAAAAAAAAAAACTTGTTTTTTGTATTTTATAGTCTATTTACAATTCAAATTTTAACTATTTAAAATATTTTTTGCTTTGGGCTCTGGGCTGGTTCAGGTGGTTGTGGTGGTGTACTGCATCCTGCTGTAGATGCAGCAGCAGCAACAGTTGCAGACACACTGGCACCTTCATTAATATCACACCCAACTCACTGTTTGATCTTCCCATTGCACTGATGGGTGGACAGTTGTGGTCGCAAATTTTGAAGCCATCCTGATAACCTTCTCCCACCAATGATGTGGAGATCCAACCCTTTTAGATCCAATTGAAACCAAGACACTCAAAAAGATGCTCTGTAAAAGAGTAGAATTCTTAGAACAGAGTTTAATACACTGAATCATATGAACAGCAGGAAAAATACATACAGACATTTAGCAAGAAAATTACATAGCAGAAAGCAAGCAAAGCAAAACCCCAGGGTGTACAGCCTTAAGCACAGACAGCAGAGCAACACAGAGCCGGACAGAGAGCAACAGCAGAGGGGAAAAAGTGCTGGGGGTGTCCTCTGGTCCCCTAATATATAGGGACCAGTATCCCCGCCCCCTGCTGCTGGGTAACTTTCCCACGCGCCCAAACACAGCTGCAGGGGTCAGGTACAGGCCAGGGTACGGGCAGGGCTCTGCCTGAGGGCCCTGCCCAAAGGGACACCCTTCGGTTAACCCTTTGCTTTGCCTTCTGACAATAGGTCACAACATGGTCAAAGGTCACACATTAATCCTAATTATTAATATATAATCTTATAACTACATAGGTTCTTAAAACACTTCAGTGTAGGTTCAAAGTGTGTGTGTGTAGTATTTTATCGTGATGTGTTCAGGATCTCTGTTACAATGTTACTGTTTTGGTTGTGCTGCATGAAAGACGTTGAGTGTGCATTACGGAAGGTTAGTTACCGGAGCTGGAGAGTGAGTTATACAGGTGAACTCTCAACAGCATTAACTGCCCTGTTACTGTAAAACCTTAATAAACCTTGGTGAAACAAAATGTCTTGTGCTTAAGACTCTACATGAAAGTTACAGTGAAAATTAGAGTATATATGTTCAGTGCAGATAGATATATAGTGTATATAGTTACATAGTTATACATATCACACAAAAATCCACCACACAGTTCTCAGGAGCCTGTGCAGGTTGTTAGTGGAGCCGGCTCTATATGATATCCTCTACACTCTGCCTTTGTGTTGTCAACAACATCAAAATGGTTCCAGATTTGGCTTCTTTTCTTGGTGTCACTTAATAACCCAGGATGATTAAAAACATCTCATGTTCAAGAGCCTACGTGAAAGTTACAGCACACATGTTCAGTGCAGATAGATGTAGAGTGTATATAGTTACAAAGGCATACATGTCATCCTGTGTGTCCTGTTTGCCTCCAGAGGTGGAGGTTCATGTTTCTCTCTGTGTGTTTGTGTCTCCAGATGTGGAGCTTCATGTTTCTCTCTGTGTTTGTGTCTCCAGATGTGGAGGTTCATGTTTCTCTCTGTGTTTGTGTCTCCAGATGTGGAGCTTCATGTTTCTCTCTGTGTGTTTGTGTCTCCAGATGTGGAGGTTCATGTTTCCGTCTGTGTTTGTGTCTCCAGATGTGGAGCTTCATGTTTCTGTCTGTGTTTGTGTCTCCAGATGTGGAGCTTCATGTTTCTCTCTGTGTGTTTGTGTCTCCAGATGTGGAGCTTCATGTTTCTGTCTGTGTTTGTGTCTCCAGATGTGGAGCTTCATGTTTCTCTCTGTGTGTTTGTGTCTCCAGATGTGGAGCTTCATGTTTCCGTCTGTGTTTGTGTCTCCAGATGTGGAGCTTCATGTTTCTGTCTGTGTTTGTGTCTCCAGATGTGGAGGTTCATGTTTCCGTCTGTGTTTGTGTCTCCAGATGTGGAGCTTCATGTTTCTCTCTGTGTGTTTGTGTCTCCAGATGTGGAGCTTCATGTTTCTCTCTGTGTTTGTGTCTCCAGATGTGGAGGTTCATGTTTCCGTCTGTGTTTGTGTCTCCAGATGTGGAGCTTCATGTTTCTCTCTGTGTGTTTGTGTCTCCAGATGTGGAGCTTCATGTTTCCGTCTGTGTTTGTGTCTCCAGATGTGGAGCTTCATGTTTCTGTCTGTGTTTGTGTCTCCAGATGTGGAGCTTCATGTTTCTCTCTGTGTGTTTGTGTCTCCAGATGTGGAGGTTCATGTTTCTCTCTGTGTGTTTGTGTCTCCAGATGTGGAGGTTCATGTTTCTCTCTGTGTGTTTGTGTCTCCAGATGTGGAGGTTCATGTTTCCGTCTGTGTTTGTGTCTCCAGATGTGGAGCTTCATGTTTCTGTCTGTGTTTGTGTCTCCAGATGTGGAGCTTCATGTTTCTCTCTGTGTGTATGTGTCTCCAGATGTGGAGCTTCATGTTTCTCTCTGTGTGTTTGTGTCTCCAGATGTGGAGCTTCATGTTTCTCTCTGTGTGTTTGTGTCTCCAGATGTGGAGGTTCATGTTTCTGTCTGTGTTTGTGTCTCCAGATGTGGAGGTTCATGTTTCTCTCTGTGTTTGTGTCTCCAGATGTGGAGGTTCATGTTTCTGTCTGTGTGTTTGTGTCTCCAGATGTGGAGCTTCATGTTTCTCTCTGTGTTTGTGTCTCCAGATGTGGAGGTTCATGTTTCTGTCTGTGTGTTTGTGTCTCCAGATGTGGAGCTTCATGTTTCTCTCTGTGTTTGTGTCTCCAGATGTGGAGGTTCATGTTTCTGTCTGTGTGTTTGTGTCTCCAGATGTGGAGCTTCATGTTTCTCTCTGTGTTTGTGTCTCCAGATGTGGAGCTTCATGTTACTGTCTGTGTTTGTGTCTCCAGATGTGGAGCTTCATGTTTTTCTCTGTGTGTTTGTGTCTCCAGATGTGGAGCTTCATGTTTCTCTCTGTGTGTTTGTGTCTCCAGATGTGGAGCTTCATGTTTCTCTCTGTGTGTTTGTGTCTCCAGATGTGGAGGTTCATGTTTCTGTCTGTGTTTGTGTCTCCAGATGTGGAGGTTCGTGTTTCTGTCTGTGTGTTTGTGTCTCCAGATGTGGAGGTTCATGTTTCTCTCTGTGTTTGTGTCTCCAGATGTGGAGCTTCATGTTTCTCTCTGTGTGTATGTGTCTCCAGATGTGGAGCTTCATGTTTCTCTCTGTGTGTTTGTGTCTCCAGATGTGGAGCTTCATGTTTCTGTCTGTGTGTTTGTGTCTCCAGATGTGGAGCTTCATGTTTCTCTCTGTGTGTTTGTGTCTCCAGATGTGGAGCTTCATGTTTCTGTCTGTGTGTTTGTGTCTCCAGATGTGGAGGTTCATGTTTCTCTCTGTGTGTTTGTGTCTCCAGATGTGGAGGTTCATGTTTCTCTCTGTGTGTTTGTGTCTCCAGATGTGGAGCTTCATGTTTCTCTCTGTGTTTGTGTCTCCAGATGTGGAGGTTCATGTTTCTGTCTGTGTGTTTGTGTCTCCAGATGTTAAGCTTCATGTTTCTCTCTGTGTTTGTGTCTCCAGATGTGGAGGTTCATGTTTCTCTCTGTGTGTTTGTGTCTCCAGATGTGGAGGTTCATGTTTCCGTCTGTGTTTGTGTCTCCAGATGTGGAGCTTCATGTTTCTGTCTGTGTTTGTGTCTCCAGATGTGGAGCTTCATGTTTCTCTCTGTGTGTTTGTGTCTCCAGATGTGGAGGTTCATGTTTCCGTCTGTGTTTGTGTCTCCAGATGTGGAGGTTCATGTTTCCGTCTGTGTTTGTGTCTCCAGATGTGGAGGTTCATGTTTCCGTCTGTGTGTTTGTGTCTCCAGATGTGGAGGTTCATGTTTCCGTCTGTGTTTGTGTCTCCAGATGTGGAGCTTCATGTTTCTGTCTGTGTTTGTGTCTCCAGATGTTAAGCTTCATGTTTCTCTCTGTGTTTGTGTCTCCAGATGTGGAGGTTCATGTTTCCGTCTGTGTGTTTGTGTCTCCAGATGTGGAGGTTCATGTTTCCGTCTGTGTTTGTGTCTCCAGATGTGGAGCTTCATGTTTCCGTCTGTGTTTGTGTCTCCAGATGTGGAGGTTCATGTTTCTGTCTGTGTGTTTGTGTCTCCAGATGTGGAGGTTCATGTTTCTCTCTGTGTTTGTGTCTCCAGATGTGGAGCTTCATGTTTCTCTCTGTGTTTGTGTCTGTGATTGGCTCACGGTGATGATGTCATTCTATGACGAGCTCCTAATCAGTGTGACTGTGCTGTAGGTGAGTGTGCAGACTTCGCCTGTAATGAGCATCAGATCCTTTGTTCTGTCTGGTTCCTGTTTACCTGCCTCACCTGACGTGCTTAATAATGGAACATCTGTATGAGCTGTGCCGTCAGCCGTTGGTGTCAATAAAGTTTAACTCTGGAATCCAAAGCAAAGCTATTTTCAGCTGCTCTCGCACCACCAGCAGATTTACCTGGACTCTGTTCCTGCCACAAAAGTAAATGAGATGAGACTGAGATCAGTTTGATGTGACCTCAGTGTGTTCATAAACTGCTATAATGTGTCTTTGTTCATCAAACCGTGTTTCAGATTTTCATATATCAATAAAGTTTAATGACGGATTCTGTGTGTGTGTGTGTTGAGTCAGACTTTGAGCTCTAACAGAATGAACATTAATGATGTCTGAATTTGTCTTTGCAAACACAAAGATGTCAAACTAAATCCTGATGAAGACTCTGCTGATAAAAGCAGGTGAAAGAAAAATCAATGAGTGTTTATAGAAATGAATCTAACATGAGAACTTAGAAACATGGCTTCATCCTTCCTCTGCCTCCTCTTCGTCAGCCTCAGCACAGCAGGTACCATCAATCCGCTCACCAGTGATCATTAATACACTGATCAATGACATGATTCGCCCTCAGTCTGAAGTTCTGTTTGTTCTCAGATGGATTCATGACTTACAGACTGTCTCGCTGTGACTTTAACTCCACTGAGCTGAAGGACATCCAGTTCACCGACTCTTACTATTACAACATGATAGAGATCATCAGGTTTGACAGCAATGTGGGGAAGTTTGTTGGATTCACTGACTTTGGAGTGAAGACCGCAGAGACCTGGAACAATATTCCTGCAAGGCTGGCTAGTATGAGGGCTCAGAAGGGGACGTACTGCAAACCAAACATTGATGTTAGATACCACAAACTTATGTCTAAATCAGGTGAGCGTGCGGTGGTCTGTGTGACATCATCAGGTGTTCCTGTTGACCTCACTCTGAATCATTTATGATGGACTCCCAGCTGCAGCTAATTTTGATGATTAATAACTTTAATAAATCATCGATCACGGAACATAAAACGCCAGAGAACGAATCTAACCTGCGGCGCCCCCTGCTGGTGACACAGGCAAACTGCAGCTGTTCCTCATAACACACTGATTGTGATACTATTTTTTTATACTCTTTGAGCTGAAAAATCATCCACATTTGTTTTTTAATATTTCCATATACATATTTTAACAGCATGAAGCAGCATGACAGGTTAATTATTTCCTTCTTTTCTTCTAGTTCATTTATTTTAAATATGATAAATATGAAACACTGATGTCTGCACTTTATTTATTGATTGTGACCTTCACAGCTTGTTTAGCAGCTTCACACCTGCAAACATTTACAGCTCAGATCTATGACTCAGTGTAACAGTGGAGTTATTCAATATGAGGCAACAATTATAAAGTTATTATCATAACACACACATATAAATGTGACTGCTGTTATTTAATCTGTGTGTGTGAAGTGTTTCACTCTCTACAGCATCTCTGCAGTAAAGTGAGCTAAAGTGCTGAAACAGCTGCTGTGCTGACAGGCTGACCTGACTGATCAGTGAAATATAAACACACTCAACCTGTGACTGTGTAACATCAGAAACAAAGAGAAACATGAGGAGAACCAGCTCAAGACTCCTGTGCAGGGGAAGCTGTCTGATAGTGTGTACTGAGAGTCCATGGAGGCAAGTTTTGTTCCCGTAATCCTCTCCACAGACTTTATGACTCTTTGTCTGTGTGGTGTTTCCATAGCAGACAGTTGTTGATGTGTCAGGCTGCACAAACAGCTGTGCAGCTTTTATTTATTTATTATTTTGTGTGATGCAGCTGTTCTTTGTGTTGTTGCTGGATCGTTGCCTCAGGGGGAAAGTTGTGTGTGTGTTGAACATGCAGACTAACAGAGACTGCAGCTGTCAGCAGCCACACACACTTTATATTCTTCAAATCAAATCAGAGTGAAACATGTTCACTGACAGCTCAGCTTCAGCATCTTCTTCATGCTGTGACTGCAGCCGTTCAACTCTGTTTCTCTTTAACCCAAATCATCACAACATGGAAATATAATCATCAAAATGATGTGACTGGAAGGATGCAGCAGTCTGTGCTCCACCTTTCTCCTCCACACCTGCAGGTGGAGAACATGGATGCATGAATCTCTACAGAGTTCTTTGAATATTATCCGTCTTATCAGTTTTCAGTCAACAAAAATCCTCACAGAGCCAAAATAAGCAGTTTGTATCCAACATAACTCAGCTGGACTCTGATGCTCCGTATAACAGCCACACATGAGTCTGGATTCACTCAAAGCATTGAACAAACTTTATTGTAAATGAAGCTTTTGGACATTTATTCTCTGATATTTGCTCTTCAGCTCGAGTCTCCATCAGTGGGAACATTTCCTGATTCAACTTTTCTTCTGTTCAAATCAAACTCCATGAGAATCAAAGTGTGAATCAGAGTCCTGATGACCAGATTCTATAGAAACATGGAGACTGTAGAGGATTTACACTCAATATGTTCATTTGGTCCCTTCAAGAAAAATCAATCATTCATCAAATAAAATCAGTCGTTGATCGACTCAGTTTGATTGACAGGACAGATGATCAGAGGTGCAGAGTTTTTACCACCATAATTAGGACAGGGACTGAAGAATGGGTGGAGTTTGTGAGTGAAGGAGCAGCCAGTAAAGGAGTAGATCAGAGCTGCAGCACCTACATCATAAAAGGAGACCAGACCCTCCTCATAATCCACAAACACCCCCACCTTCTCAGGACCAGGATGAAGACAGAGACGGACTGAAGGACCAGCAAGAGCTTTGTACTCATTTCCATTTCTCAGCCCTACAGTCCAGAAACCATCCTGAGGTCTCAGTCTGATTTGTCTCTTCCTGTTGATCGACTCTGTGGCCACTCCTAAATCCCATTTAGTCTTTCCTTTAACCTGAACCTCAAAGTAAAATCTGCCTGAAGAGAAACTCTGCTCTCCTAAAACACAAGGACACAGAGAAAATCTCTCTGGGTTGTCTGGAAGTTTCTTCCTCACATCACCACAGTACACTTGTTTTCCATCATCAGACAGGATGAGATAAGGATGAGCTGTATCAGGATCCAGAGTCACATCCACCTCATGCTGCTGCACCCTCTTCAGCTCAGCCTCTAACAGCTTCTTCTTCATGGGGTTCCTGATTGTCTCCTCCAGCTGATCCACAGCTCTCCCCACAGTCCCCTCATATGATGGTGGATGAACTCTGACCTCTGTCCAGTCCTTGGTGGGTGGAGCAGCTTTCAGGGAGGAGAAGCTTTGGAGGAGGTGGAGGTGGTCTTCAGAGCGTGAGAGCTGCTCCACCTCAGAGCTTCTCTCCATCAGCTCAGAGATTTCCTGTTCCAGATCTTTGATGAGACCTTCAGCCTGTTTCTCTGTAGTTTCCTGTTTGTCTTCGATCTCCTTCATGAGCTCCTTCAGGCGTCTCTCAACAGACTCCATCAGAGCAGTGAAGACCTGAACACCTTCTGCTTTCTGTCTGTCTGCAGCATCTTTACTCATCTTCACCGACTCTGTGATCTCCTGAATCTTCAGTCGTCTCTTCTGGATCATCTGCTGAATCTCAGCCTCTGTCTTCTCCAGCTCTGCCTTCTTTCCTTCATATTCTTCTCTCAGAGGAACAAACTCGTGGTTCTTGTGGTCTAAAACAGAGCAGAGCACGCAGACACATGTCTGGTCGGTCTTACAGAACAGCTCTAGAGGTTTATCGTGCTTCGTACACATCCTGTCTTCCAGGTTCTCCACAGCATCAATCAGCTGATGTCTTTTCAGACGTTTCACTGTCAGATGAGGCTCCAGGTGAGTCTGACAGTAGGAGGTCTGACACACCAGGCAGGACTTCAGGGCCTTCAGTCTGGTTCCAGTGCAGACGTCACAGGGAACTTCTCCTGGTTTGGCAGCTTGTTGCTCTGAGCTGCAGCTGCTGGCTTTCTGCTGAGCTTCACGTCTGAACTGAGCAACCATCTCAGAGAACAACGTGTTGATGTCTAGTTCAGGTCGTCTTTTGAACACTCTGTTACACATAGGACACTTCTGTCTGCCATTAGTGTCCCAGTGCTGACTGATGCAGGTTTTGCAGAAGTTGTGTCCACATGATGTAGAGACTGGATCAGTGAACACATCCAGACAGATGGAGCACAGAAACTGATCTTCAGATCGCAGATTGCTGGCAGCAGACATGTCTGCACTCTGAGGGAGACAGAAAAGAAACATTTGATTCAAAATTCACTTTAAATTTCATTTTTAAAAAGAGAGAAACAAGCGTCAGTAGTCTGAGGAGCTTGGAAAGAAAAGCGTCTGGACTTCTTTGAGTTTCTTGAAGACGTTTCATCAGAGAAGCTTCTTCAGTTCTCAGAGTAACTGGTGGAGACCCAGCAACACACTCAGACACAAACTGGTTCATCCCAAACACAAACTTAACATCGTAGTGTCTGCTGTACAGTGCAGCGTCCAGATGAACAGAATAATGTTTGGGGATGAAGATAAATACAGTCGTTAAAAAGATGTGAAATTGTTTCTCTGACTGTTTTACAGAAGGTCCAAGATTCATCCAGATCATTTTATACTTGAATAAATCAGTTTGTTGGATATTTTCCATCAATTACTGTGAAGTAAACTTGGACCTTGTTGGTGACTAAATACTTCTTATTGTAAGTCCAGATCAACGAGCCATTAATATTAAACAGTGACTGTTCCAATAGAAGTGACAGTGAGGAGGACAATGAATCATAAACCTCAGAAATGTGTTATTAACTGTTGATCCAGTATATTAATGGCATTTATGAGAACATGTTTATTCAGTGGTGTCTGTATATTTGGTCCATTTGTGCGTCATTAAAAACTGTCCTGTTTTCTCTCACAGATACTGGAACATCACAGCTCCTCACAAACTCAGGATATGGAAGAAGATGAACTTTTCCAGTCACTCGCTGGGATACATCATTCAATTATTCTGGATCCTCAGAAAACATTGATTTATTTTTGTATTTCATATATTTGTTTGTCCAAATCAAAGAATTATGTTAGTAGAGAAGAAGCCACCATGATAAAGCCTGTGTGTGAAAATGAGATCAGTGGATTTTGTTGATCAAAATCACATTTAAGGAGGAATTCTGTCCTCCAGTTTGTTTCAATAAGCTTTGGGATTAAACACCATCATCTATGTTTGTGTCTGATGACATGTTTGATCCAGTTCAGCTTGAATATCACAGCTGATGTGTGAACTCTGACATGTTTAAGGCCTCAATTATCAGGATGATTTAAACACATCTGTTTAAATCATGAGATTTATGTTTCCGCACAAAGTTATAAAGTGCAGCATCGACTGTTTTCTGAATGATTCAGGAACATCTGTGACTCTTACAGGATACACTAAGTCAGATCTGGTTTACAGTATCAAAGGCTTTATATACATATATATATATACGTATACGTATATATATATATACATATATATACACATACATATATATATATATATATTAGTGCTGTCAATAGATTAAAAAAAATTAACTAACCAATCTCACAATTTTCTGTTGTTAATTGCGATTAATCGCAATTATTTGATCAATACTCTGGCTCCAATTACATTTTTTCAACTTTATATTTTAAGATTGTAACAGACATTTATGCAACACAATGAAGTAAATGCAGAATAAACACAAAGAATGTATGCTGAAATTCAAAGAGAATTTTAATAGTTTTCATCAATCTTTAACACAGTGAAAACTTACAAAACACCTTTAAGGCCATCAACAGTGACCGAACCCAGGCCTACAGGTTAAAGTGAATATCATAACAATAAAGGGTGCACAAAACTCAGCATTTAAAACACAAAAAGACACAGCTGAAAACCTGGAATGTTGAACATTTTTCACTTCAAAGGAGCAATCTGGCTCAGTCCTTCTGTGCACTCAGCCAGTTACTGAGGCAGACTATTCTGTTTACATTGTCTGATGACAAAGACGCACGCTTCTTTTGAATGATGTGACCTGAGAGTGAGAATAAGCTCTCACAAGGCACTGTGGTTGCAGGGGTTGACAGGTACTTGCGTGCAATAGGTGCCAGCCTGGCATGTGCTCCTTCTCTCTTTAACCACCACTGTAGTGGACACTCTCCTATGTCAATTTTGGGCTCTGCTTTGTACAGATTCAGACAGCAGTCTATAGCATCTTCCTCTTCCTCTGTATCTGAATCAGGAGAACCCAGCAAGGAGATGGACATCTTGCTCTTCTTTGTTGAGGGTTCCTCTGTTGTCTGAGCAGATGGTTGGTGTGCATCCGTCTCTGCCATCAGAAGGTCATGTACTGATGCCCACACCTCTCTTCTTTCATCTTTGGAAAGGCATTTAAAGTCTTTAAACCTGGGATCAAGGGCAGTAGCGATCTTCAGCCAGGTGAGATTGCTGCTGGCCCTCCGCTGAGCTAGGTCTGTGGTAAAAACCATCTTAAACTTCACAACGTAGACTGGGTCATCATCCAAGGGCTCCATGACCCAGAACAAATGACACAAGGCTTGCAACACCATGGAACAGGAGACATAGCGCTCTCCCCCCCGCAGTTCGGTAACATATCTGTAATAGAAAGATCAAGTCTGTATTTTTCTATTAATCACACAGAGACAAACATAAATACCACATATGAAAATACACAGAGAGGTGGAGGTGGAGAACATACTTGAAAACAAAGCTAGAACACAAAGATAGACACACAATCATGAGAAACAAAATGATTTACCTGCAAGGTTCAAGTAGTTCCTCCAGCTTCTGCAGTCTGTCAAGCTCCTGGTCAGTCAGCATGGTCACTGTGCTGTTTTGTTGAGTCAGGATGGTGGTGAGCACAGATTTGTTTCTCTGGATCCGCTTGATCATCTCTAGGGTGGAGTTCCATCTTGTTGGAACGTCCTGAACAAGCGGTTCTGTTTGATGTCCATGTGCAGCTTGCTGTGCCTTTAATTCCTGAGCGTTTGGACTATGCTTAAAATGTCCAACAATCTTGCGACATTTGGCCAGAGCCCTTTCAAATCCGCTGTCATTAAGAGAAACTGTGATCGCACTCTGCAGAATGTGGGCCATGCAGGGCATGTGTTCAAATGGAAGTAGTCTGGCGGCTGCAACCATGTTACGAGCACTGTCGGTGCCAAGCGTGGTTACCTTGTCCTTGATTTCCCATTCGTTTGCAACATTCAGAAAATGGTCAGCACACGCCTCAGCATAGTGTCTCTCTTCAGTTTTACTCACTGTTAGTGCAAACGATTGCATAGTCCAGTCGTTATCAATAAAATGCGCCATGACCCCCAAGTAATTATCGTTGTTCACCGAAGTCCAGTGGTCTCCGGTGAGAGCGACGTTCCTTACTTGCACAAGCTTGCTGCACTGCTGAGCCCTCTGGTCCCCAAAGTGTGCAGTCTCGACACAATGGTTCCTCTCGAGGGCAGATTGTAACACTCATGAGTCAGCATGAAGTGAACAGAGTGAAGATTTATGTAGAAACAGGAAGTGTGATCAGCTGCACTCACCACTGTTGCTGAGAGAAACCTGATGGACTCCAGTGAATCTTCTTTTAGAGACAAACAGGACTCGACTGCAGCTCTGCTGCTGCTCTCTCACACTTTCACTTCTGCAAAATGACGTTGAACTTCTCGTCTCTGCTCCGCCTCTTCCTGCCTCTCCCTTTATCAGCCGGTCTGTACTCAGTGGCTGTGTCCCAATTCAGGGTCTGCACGCTTGAAGTACGCGCACTACGCATACTACGTACGGTGAATACTATAAGTACGAGAAGTGCGGAAGTGAGAGGCTTGTGAAATGAGACAGTCTAGCCTTCGTCGCGCTGTTCAGGTTGCCTAGCAACCATGATACTAACCGCGAGAAACATGTCATACAGCATTGTGTGACAGAAATGAAGGAGAAAAAATGTTTTGTTGGTCATTCATTTTTGTCATGACATCACTTTGATTAGTTGAGACCACAGGACTGTAAAACATGATAGTTGGGCTTCATTCTTGTACTGAACAGTCATTTCAAGATTAGTTAGTAAATAACAATCAGCTAACGTTGTTTATGAGGCTAAAATCATCTCACTGTGGTAATGTAAATATAATATGGCCAATATTATATGTATTGTCAGATTATCATGGTAATATATATATATATATATATATAACACCCAGCACGCCCCTGCGGGCGGTTTATCCTTCAAGCTCGGGTCCTCTACCAGAGGCCTGGGAGCTTGAGGGTCCTGCGCAGTATCTTAGCTGTTCCCAGGACTGCGCTCTTCTGGACAGAGATCTCCGATGTTGTTCCCGGGATCTGCTGGAGCCACTCGCCTAGCTTGGGACTCACCGCACCTAGTGCTCCGATTACCACGGGGACCACCGTTACCTTCACCCTCCACATCCTCTCGAGCTCTTCTCTGAGCCCTTGGTATTTCTCCAGCTTCTCGTGTTCCTTCTTCCTGATATTGCTGTCATTCGGAACCGCTACATCTATCACTACGGCCGTCTTCTTCTGTTTGTCTACCACCACTATGTCCGGTTGGTTAGCCACCACCATTTTGTCCGTCTGTATCTGGAAGTCCCACAGGATCTTAGCTCGGTCATTCTCCATCACCCTTGGGGGCATCTCCCATTTTGACCTTGGGACTTCCAGGTTATACTCGGCACAGATGTTCCTGTACACTATGCCGGCCACTTGGTTATGGCGTTCCATGTATGCCCTGCCTGCTAGCATCTTGCACCCTGCTGTTATGTCCTGGATTGTCTCTGGGGCATCTTTACACAGCCTGCACCTGGGGTCTTGCCTGGTGTGATAGACCCCAGCCTCTATGGATCTTGTACTCAGAGCTTGTTCTTGTGCTGCCATGATTAGTGCCTCTGTGCTGTCTTTCAGTCCAGCTTTGTCCAGCCACTGGTAGGATTTCTGGATATCAGCCACCTCCTCTATCTGCCGGTGGTACATACCGTGCAGGGGCCTGTCCTTCCATGATGGTTCCTCCTCTTTCTTGGGTTTCTGCTGCCTGAGGTATTCACTGAGCATGCTGTCAGTTGGGGCCATCTTCGTGATGTATTCGTGGATGTTTCTTGTCTCATCCTGGACTGTGGTGCTGACACTCACCAGTCCCCGGCCCCCTTCCTTCCGCTTAGCGTACAGCCTCAGGGTGCTGGACTTGGGGTGAAACCCTCCATGTATGGTAAGGAGCTTTCTTGTCTTTATGTCAGTGGCTTCTATCTCCTCTTTTGGCCAGCCTATTACCCCAGCAGGGTACCTGATCAAGGGCAGGGCGTAGGTGTTGATGGCCCGGATCTTGTTCTTACCGTTCAGCTGACTCCTCAGGACTTGCCTGACCCTCTGCAGGTACTTGGTGGTTGCAGCTTTTCTAGCAGCCTCTTCATGGTTCCCATTCGCTTGCGGGATCCCCAGGTACTTGTAACTGTCCTCTATATCTGCAATGTTGCCTTCTGGTAGTTCAGTCCCCTCAGTTCTGACTACTTTCCCTCTCTTTGTTACCATCCGACTACACTTCTCCAGCCCGAACGACATTCCAATGTCATTGCTGTATATCCTGGTAGTGTGGATCAGTGAATCGATGTCTCGTTCACTCTTGGCATACAGCTTGATGTCATCCATGTACAGGAGGTGGCTGACAACTGCTCCGTTCCGTAGTCGGTATCCGTAGCCAGTACATGTATATATATATATATATATATATATATTTACAGCAGTGAGCTTGAACTCTGCGTCAAAGATTAAAGTTGCAGTTATTTATATTTCCTATCACCTTAAATCTTCACTCAAAGACAAGTATCTTTGACAGTGTATATATAGATGTATTATACATAAGAGACAAATATTGTTCGTTTAATATGTTGGCATTACTAAATTTGGCTCAATGCTTACATATATGTGTGAAAAGGAAAATGTACGAGCTGTGAAAACTGTTTCTGATAGAATGAAGAGTAGACTGGTATATTAAATATTCCTTTATTGGGTGAGAAAATCAGACCATGTCATAACTGCTTTAAGTCATACAGAATAGATATCAGAGCCTTAAACAGGCTGACTTCTGCTAAATGGGTCAAACTGGGCAGAAAGTAAACAAACACATAACATCCTTATAGAATATGATGTAACACTATAGATCAACTTACCTCAGAATATATAAAGCATATAAACAATTACAGCAATATGATGCAACAAACACAGCAGTACTACTAATCCAAAATACTCAAAGCTTCATAGAACTGAAACAAACATTTATTTTTAGCTACATTCTGCTGCTGATACATACTTTAGGTTTCTGAATATTAAACTTGTTGCTGCCTTTCATAGTGTGTAACTTGAAGGCCCTGAGTACTTTCTCCCACACTGAAAACACTGGGATGATAACATTATTTGAACATTACCTAATAAGACTGATTCAGGACAGATAATTAGTTATGTTAAACTTTCCTAGCAGTCCTTCACAAACAGGGAACAGTCTGTCTATTCTCTCCATCTGTCAGCTGCTGCTGGCTCTTCCTCCTCCTCTTCCTCACACACTGCTGAGTTTGTCCTGGTGGATCATCAGGGGTGCAAAGCCTCACAGATGATGTGCAGCAGTGGGTCCCTCAGTCTGTCCTCACTCTGGACACTTGCAGTTGTCACACATGGAAATCAAATGTGTGATAAGCTGCAGGATTCAAACACAAGTGTAACTTATAAATACATGTTCATACTTTTATTCCACAATCAGAGAGAAAGAAACAGAGAGAGAGTGCAGGACAGACAGACAGGTGACAGTCTCAGGTGTACACACTGCTACAAAACAGCACAAGAGAAGGAGGATTTAGTGTTTGTGTTATTACGAGTGCTAAACAAGAAGAGTTCCAGATGGTCCAGTGGACACATGTGTGACTCCTGTGATTAAAGCATCTTTCTTTCAGCTTAACGAGTGAACCGTCAGCTCGTTCAAACACACGTTAAAGTCCGTTTGGCTCGACACCACCGAACAGAGGCAGCAATATAACATAGCTAACATTAACAGTGCAGTGAATCCTGCTTGTGCCGTCATATTCAGGACTGCAAACCGAGCAGCATCACTGACTTTCAGCTTGTTGTGTTTGTGGATATATGACTGACTTTAATTATCCATAAAATCATCACATTCTCTGTAAGATAAGGTCAACTATATACAAGGGCGTAGATTTGGCATGGACGGAAGGGACGTGTCCCCACCAATATCCAGCGATTATTGAATTGTCCCCACCAATAATTTGATCTCTTCCAGTAAAGAAAAACAAACCCGATAGAAAGAAAAAAAACGATCTGTGATCTGCGTGTCAGTCACCCAGCGGTGCAGAAAGAGTTACGTCATGTGACAAATATGGCCAATGTGATTGGCTGTGCCTTTCAGGGAGCTCTGTTTAGTTTTAGCAGCGGCAAGCCTGCGCTGCAAGGACCTGCAAGGAGGACGGCAGCAAAAAGGAAGAATCTGGATATAAGAAAGTATTTTTCAAAGAAACCTGTAAGTCACTTAAAGTCAAGTTCACTCATAAAATGTGTCCGTCATAATAACGTTACAGGCAATGCTACGCCATACATGCCAACACTCCAGATTTTTCCGGGAGAATCCTGAATTTCAGTGCCCCTCCCGAAAATCTTCCGGAGCCACCATTCTCCCCAGGTTCTCCCGATTTTCCACCCGGACAACAAAACTGAAAAACCATATCCCAGCTTGGCCCAGCCAATTCAAGTTTCCATCAATGGCTACTACTGCTGCAGCTACTTAGTTTTAATATTACTCTTATTAATCTTTCTGGGTCGCAAAATAAACTTTTAACATATTTTCAGGCGAGAATGTAGCTGTGTAAACTTCAAATATCTGTGTTATTTTACTTACATTATAATCAATCAGCTCCCTTTTGGCCCACATCAGTCTAAAATTGTATGTGACCATGAATAACGTGTTGCCATGTCCACCAAGAGAGACTGGACAGTATAGATGTAAAACAAATATGCCAGCAGTTCATCTCAGTTAACGAGAGGAGAAGGCATGTGTTTGGCTTCTTCACATAGTGGACATTGAGTTGTTGTGTGGGGCACCAGTAGTCCATGTCTGTTGCTGTAACAGTAGTTCATGTTTAGAATAAAAAATCCCAGCTCGCTGAGTTGATCGGGGCAATAGTGGCTAAAATGTTGCATAATTTTGCTGAGAGATCTTTTGCTTTGTGGTAATCTTAGATGAGTAGTTTTATGGACAAAAACAACCAGGTCATTCAGTGTTCCCTTAGTGCTAATGTATAACAGATGTTGGTGTACTATAACTGAACTAATGTTGTTAAGTCCTTAAAGTCATATTCTTTTATTGTCATGACTGTATTTGAAGCTATTT
Organism: Oreochromis niloticus; assembly: GCF_001858045.2. Classification (NCBI taxonomy): domain Eukaryota; kingdom Metazoa; phylum Chordata; class Actinopteri; order Cichliformes; family Cichlidae; genus Oreochromis; species Oreochromis niloticus. The sequence continues at coordinate 83,915,042 of NC_031967.2, read as the reverse complement.
TTTATTTTTGTATGATACCTGATTTATATGGAATATGGCTGAAGTAAACTAAAGTCTAAAATACTTAGTCAGTCATTTGTTTAATAGTAATTTAACATTATATAATTCACATATAAAACTATGAATTGCATGTAGAATAGCATATTCTACATGCATAGGCAAGTTTTTTTTTTCTCCTTTTTTTTTATCAAGAAGCAAAGACAAAAAGAAAAAAAAAGAAACAGGGCAGGGTTCGGTGGTTGAATCATCCGTCCCCACCAATGCCAAAACCAAATCTACGCCCTTGGCTATATATATATATATATATTTAGAAGTAAAGGCTTTAAAACCAAGTTAACGCTGAAAGTACAAACATCACTAATGTCACATAACTTTGCCGACATGTGGCCAACAGTAATGTTTTAATGTTCTTCATTATTAAACAATCGCACATAAATAAGTGACATAATATTCAGTACTTACTTTTGACAGTTCACTCTTCGGCCGCTCCCTTCTGCCGTATTTTGCGGCAAAATTATCCACACCCACCGCTGCGCTATGAATTGTGGGATATATGGGACCACGAAGCGTGCACCAGACCACGCTTGATATTTGGGGAAATCGACGGCGCATTTGGAGTACGCATCGGATTGGGACAGCCGTCGTTGCGTGGCGGTGACGTAATCGCACTTAAAATGCGTACTTCAAGCGTGCGGTCTCTGAATTGGGACACAGCCAGTGCCTGTGTGCAGCGGGTGGGAGGAGTGAGGAGTGGTGTGTGGGTTCACATGGTAATGACGGCCTCAGGTGATCAGGAGAAACTCACCTGGATTTCCTTTTTCCACAGCAGACTGAGAGCTTCAGGTGGACCCTGAAGGAGGTCTCAGACACAGGTGGTAAAAGTACACACAGTCTGTACTGAAGTAGAAGTACTACTGTTAAAAATACTCCAAGTACTAATTCAACCTCTTTACTCAAGTAAAAGTAAAAAAGTACTGGCTGTGAAATGTAAGAGAGTAAAAAGAGCTGATTGAAGAACATTTCTAACACATGTGTTTATACAAAGCTAACTGAACCATGTGCTACATCAACGTAATAATAAAATAATATTATTCACTTTATTTCTGTCTAAATTTGAATTCTAATAAATATTCCCAGCTTGAATCAGACAAGTTGAACATGAGCAGAGAAAAAGAAGGAAAATCCAAATATTCCTGTGTTCAGTTTTCTCCATTGTACAGGCTGACTGTGCCTCTAAACAGGAACATGAGCAGGAAGAGGCTGAAGTGGACTCAGCAGGTGGAGGATGCCCAACATCAGCTGGAAAGATTTACTGTGACGTTTGTTTGTTTGCTGTTTTCGCCTCGTGCATGAGAACATCACCAAATAAACTCGAGACAGTTTTTAATATTTCATTGTTCAAGAGCAAAAAGACTGACGGACTGTGTTTAAGGCAAACTCACAAATGTTGCAGTGTAGCAATAATCATCATATTCAGTGTTTATTTGCTGGTTTGTATATATGCATATTAAATATGTTTATATATAAATATATGTGGTGGCCCCTAGAGACAAAACACGTACAAACTCCAAAACACATTTCTAGCATGAACTGAACTTCCAAAACAGAGCTACCTAGGTCACTTAGATCAGCGGTCCCCAACCCCCGGGCCTCGGACCGGTACCGGTCCGTGAGTCGTTTGGTACCGGGCCGCGAGAGTTGAGGCTCAGGTGTGAAATGTATGGTTTTCAGGGTTTTTATCGGTTTTCAGCGTTATTTTGTTATCGTTTTTATCGTTAACTCGGTTTTCCTGGGTCTTTTCACGTGTGTTATGAATAAATCTTCTTTTTTTCAGTACCGGTACTAGTTTTATTTTGTTGTATTTATCCGCGACACCTTAAAGGCCGGTCCGTGAAAATATTGTCGGGCATAAACCGGTCCGTAGCGCAAAAAAGGTTGGGGACCGCTGACTTAGATTACACAATTGAAACCATATGTGTATTGTTTGTGTATTTATACACAAGCACTCATATATATTCAAATAATTTAAAAAAAATGTTCATTTACCTGTTACTACCACACACCCAATCCAGTCGTTGATACTTCCTGGCTTGTGTAGCCACTAGGTAACAAAAGCTCAACACTGCGCCTAGCATCCTGGAGCACTTCTGTTGTCTTTTGTACGTGTTTTGAAGTTTGTACGTGTTTTGTCTCTAGCGGCCACCGTAAATATACTTTTATTTATTCACTCCACATAAAATGTAATAAATAAATCATATAATACACAAACCAACTATTCACATTTCAACTTTTAACTATTTAAATTTTCAGCTTTTTCCTTTTAAACTAATTTAAAGTGAAACAACACAAAACACTGCAAACCACAACACAATTAAATATAAATTAAAATATGAAAACAAAAAGAAGATGCATATTCTCTGTCATATGGGCCTGCATGAATAAACTTTCTGAATCCTTTATCATCCGCAGCTGAAAATAGTTGTTGATGATTACTATACCTTTCTAATCCCTGTCTCTCTGTCTCTCTCTCTCCCTCCCGCTCTGTTCCTGTGCTACTGCGAGTGTAACTACCGCCCCTCCCCCCTCTGCCCACCACAAAGCACAAGGCTCGCGTGCGGAGTGAAGTGGGAAAAAAAGTGCGAGAGAGAGGGTGAGAGAAAGAAAGAAAAAAAAAACCCACGCCTCGCCATAAGGAGCCGGCTCGCGTCGTTCACGTCAAAGATCCGGCTCTAAGAGCCATTACGTTCGCGACCGACACATCACTACCGAGTTACATGAAATACTGCATCAAAAAGAACAACACAGCGATCACAGACATGTTTTTGCCAACAAACATTAACCCAGAAAAGCCTTTAAAACAACCTGCTGTGGTTTGGAGTAGAGATTCCTGAATTTACCAGGTGCACCTAAAGGCAGCACAATTTAAACCGTAAATAATGATGTAGGTGCGCAAATCCTTTACAAGCGTCACACCGTCAAATGAGCCGGCTTACATTTGTTGCACTTCTACACCAAGTTATTAGATTAGATGCGATTAGATAAAACTTTATTAATCCCTCGGGTGGGTTGCTCCGGGAAATTCGGTTTCCAATAGCACAGCACCGACAGAAGTTACAGAATGTGAGCTGAAATATACCATATATACATATATAAATACAGAGTATGCAGAAGGGATCAATAGAGTAAATAAGAATACAAGGGAATTGCACATTTCAAGTATTGTGTGTCTGTTGCACCGTTGGATATTAACAAAAGTATTGCACAGTGAAAGGCACTACAGCTTCTTTTTTTTTTTTACGCCAGCGTTTCTTCGTTGCTGATTTTTGTTCCACAAACCAAAAGAAAAAAAAGAATCAACCTTTAATATATTTTCATGTGTGTTTCAAGCACTATGACATATCACACACACACATGCTGAGTGTGTCACTGATAAAGCTGTGACACAGCAGCTCACTCAGTCCAGTCCAGGTAACAGACTCACCTGTTAGCAGCAGCTCTCCCCTCACAGAGCTCAGCTGCTTATTTTAGTCAGCAGGAAAAATGAATATTATGGACTACAGCAGTCTGTCAGGGCCGTTCAAGGACACAAAGTCACACAAAGGTTTAAACTGTTAGACTCATGAATATCCACAAAGTTCGATGCACATTTATCTTTAACAGGAGCAAACGGCCTGATCAGATAATATAAGAACTCATAAAAGCTCATTTATGTAAATCTCTGTTTGAACCAGTGAAACAGTCTCACACTGATTAAACACCATCACTACTTCAGTAATGACAGAGGGGCGTAGGCGTGCTCGTGGGACAGTCCTCCTTCCTCCAGCTGTGGAAACCAGATGTGGAAGCAGACTCCCTGAGGTCTGCAGTCCAACACCAGTGTGAGCAGAGAGGACTCAGCTGCTGGGCGGAGCTTATCTTCCTGTTCTGTTCAAATCCAGCATTAAACTCTTCTTATGTTCACTCTTCAGTCTGATCATGTCTAACAAACATCACTGTTCATCTCCTCCTCCCTCTGTGACTCATTCATGTCCACTTTACTCCTCAGTAAGTCTCCACAGCTCCAAACCAGCTCTGCACTCAGAGTTAGTCCACGTTCTCACCTCCATCTTCAACCTTTTCTCAGCCAGAGTGTTGGGTCTGTGCTTCCACAGGCCCCGCTGGTTTACAAACTTATTCCTGTTAACGAAAAGCAAGGAAACAAGACGAACAGCTTTTACTTGCTAGCAAGGGAGGACCGCTCGGTGTCTCAGGAAAGCACTGAATCCAACCACAGACGACCTCGACCCCAGCCTCCGCTTGTCGCCTTTTACTGAGTTACAGTACACACAAGCGCCACCCATTGTAAAACCCCCCTATGGTCAAAAAACATAAGGCACCATGTATGTATGTGTGTGTGTTTGTGTTTGGGGGTGCGTTTGTGTGACCTCCTGCCCACAAAAGGATGATAAAAGCAGGAAGCTCACTAAGCAACAAACAGAACCCTCACATGTGCCTATAATAAAACACTGCAGCCTCCCCCACCAACAGACTGGCTGCAGAGGTGGTCAGAGACAAAGGAATGTCTTTGATCAGGCTGCTTGAACTAAGACTTACAAATTTAAGTAACACAATGACAACATTTAACAATTTGACTCCAACACAGAGCACTATCCCCACATGCTTCAAGACCACAACCATCATCCCTCTCCCCAAGAAAAGCCCAGCCACTAAACGCCTACAGACCAGTTGCACTGACTCCAATCATTGCAAAGTGCTTTGAGAGAGTGGTGCTGGCCTACATCCAGAACATCCCAGACACTCTGGACCCCTGCAGTCTGCCTACCGGCCCAATAGGTCCACATCAGATGCCATTGCTGCTGCCCCTCACTACTCCCTCTCCCACCTGGAAAACAAAGACCTCAGGGTGCTTTTTGTTGATTATAGCTCCGCCTTCAATACAGTCATCCCTCACAAACTCATTCACAAGATCCTCGGCAGCTTCTACAGCTGCACTGTGGAGAGCACACTGACCAGCTGCATCACTGCATGGTACGGCAGCACTACTGCTATGGACCGCAAACGCCTGCAGAGAAGATGATCAGGACCCCACTGCCCTCTGCGGAGCATCCACCATCGCAGAGTCCAGAGGAGAGCTGCCTCCATCCTCAAAGACCCCACATCCCCCCAACACAGACTGTTCACAGTTCTACCCTCAGGACGAAGGTTTAGAAGTTCAAAATCCAGAACATCCAGACTCAACAACTCCATCTTCCCCACTGCCATCAGACTCTTGAACAGCTGACCTATTTTAACAGTAATTGTTGCACATCAGGTCATCTTTCATATCTACCTCACACTTAAATTTAGTCTCCATTCATTTATTCATAGTATTTGTATTTTGTCTTGTTCTATTTGTATATATTAGCCTGCATCTGTGTGTGGACAGCAAAGAAAGAGTTTCATTGCACAGAGAAATGCTTTTCTTTGTATATATGACAATAAACGCTTTGAAACCTTGAATTGTTTATCTGATTATTCATGACACTGATTACATCTGAAACCATCAACAGTCACATGTAGATCTGCTTCATCTTCAGCTCTGTGTTTCATGTTTGTCTGATCTTCTCTGAAGCTTCCTGACAGTCAGCAGCTTTGACCTTTGACCCACATGAAGCTAACATGTGACACAGAGTCAGGACGCTCCGTGGAGATCCATCAGAACAGCAGAAACACGTTCGGAGTCATCATCATTATAAACTTCTAATGTTAGAGAAACAGCTGCAGAACATCTGGCTGAGGTTAGTTAGCTGTTAGCAGAGGAAGGCCAAAGCAAAGCTGCATCTTCATCTTCCTCAGGGCTCAATACACACTAAATACTTTATACTGTATATACACACAGGCTGCTCTTCATCACCAGCTCCTCTTCCTCCTGGTGACCTCACAGTTAAACACACATACCTCAGCTCCTCTTTGACCTCTGCATTTGGTGCCCTCCTCCTCCTGAGACGTACCAGCATGTCTGCCATGGCTAATATTAAGGTTTCTGCAGAGGAGAAAACAGGAACGAGTCTCAGAGCTCATCAACTTATTTCTACATCAGAAACAAACCAGGTGACCATGTGCAAGACTCTTTCCTCTCAGCTGTGATTTAGTTTGAATAGTGGGAATAATAAAATCACCAGTGGACCATCTGACAGTGACCCTCCAAGCCTGCATGAACCCAGCAGAGCTGAGCACCGACTCTGGTCAGGTCTCCAAATTCAGGCTGTTAGATTTATAAAACTGTACAAGTCAATCTTAATGAGGAAGATCGAGTGAATCTGATTTCTCTGATTTCTGTGGATGGAAATCTGGGTTCCCAGCCTCTTCCTCACAGTGAGGAATACAGATCATTCACTCAGCACTGGGATGGGAACCTGGAAGAGTTGAACGGGACCATCAGAAGCTCTTTGAGTAAATGCAGCAGATACTCTTCAGTCCTGTAGATCCTGTGGATCCTACAGTCTAAGATCCAGAACCGTCACTAGGATGGTTCAGTCATTTCTCATCAGCTACAATTAGAACACAGAGCTGAGCAAATATAATCAATCACATGCTGTAGAAACTTAGATGTTTCTATCCTTCAGAAAACATCTGACAAAAAGATCTAAAGCTGTGTGAAAAGCAACACTTGTTATTCTCTAAATGTTTGGCCACAGCTGTAGATTACACTACGAGTGTTTGTCAATAATTACATTTTTAATCTCTCTTTGTGCAGTTACAGGTAAACACGATCCAATCTTCTATCTAAATGACTGCTTTGTCTTTAAAAAGGTGAAGAGCCTGAGGCCGGTGACAGTCCAGTTGTCCTTTCCCCAAGTACATCCTCACAGCGGCTCACAGGACAAGGCCACACTCCTGTCCTGCCAGAAGAGAAGCTTCAGAGTGTCCGTGCAGTTCAACCACACCTGTCATATTCAGTATGGTGTTCATGCAGTTTGCTACCCAACAGTCACAGCATGTAGTGATACAGTCCCACTGCCTGTTCAGCATATGCAAACATGTGATGAGTTCAAGCATGTGATGACAAAGGCCTCCCACTGTGGTCATTTCATCATGTTTAGGAGCCTGATCATCCAGCCAGACATCTGATCAATGGAGTATTAGTAAAACAGAAAACTAAAGAAGACACATGTTACTTTCATCTTTATTTATTTTATACATTTTTCATTGTTAGACATTAGGTTCAATGAAATCATTAAAAACAGTTTTGTCAGATTTCTTTCCCTCTTCCATGTGACTGTGTCAGCTTGTCAGCATCTATTTGGGACGAGAATGCAACAGGAAGTAAATGAAAAGTGCCATTAAAAGCAGGAGAGGTTCTTATATTTCAGAAGAAGAGATTATTTAAAAAACTATCTCAATGCCATAAATAATTTAGAAACCCGAGAGAGGACTTGGTAAAATAAGACGTTCTTATAATTTCACCCTGTGATGGGCCAAGCTGCGACTATCAGGGATGGTGATGTAGGTACAGAGCATGTGAGAGTGTGGTCCAGTAAATGTCTCTTCCAAAACTAGATGACGGCACAAGGGGATCAATGTCAAGGCGTAGAGATTCGATATCTTCAGCCTTCAGTGGAGACTCCATTTCTGCCACCAAAACACCTGGGTGGGTATGACGGCCCTGAGCTCTCCCAATCAATGCCCTCAATTTGGATTTCCTGACATCAAGAAGCATGTGTAAACGGTTTTCAAAACATAGAAGAGTCAAGAAAAGAAAATCATTGCCATTATTACTCAACTGCCTCATTTTCCTCAGATCTCTGTGGCTCTCTGATGGGCTTGAACCGAGATCAATCAATTGGAGACCAGAACAACAAACGACGGAGGCTCCAGAAAAGTGCAATCAAACGATGAGTTTATTAACACAGGAGAAGAACCATCAGCATATGCCTTGTTTCCTCTGACAAAAATACACTGGATGCACGTTATATACCATAGAGGATTACGCCCCCACGTACACGTTAAATACAGATCAAAAATACATTGTTTACAGACAAGGGTACATCATGTACATCTTAATAACTATAAACAGACATATAACTTCTCTTTTCTATGACACCTGCCTTTTAAGGTAATAACTTCAAGCTTCAGCGTCTCTAAGGGCTAATGATTGACCCTCGTCAACAATCACTAAGGAGACTGACTTTGCAGCAGGTCTCAAAGAAAAGCAGAAGACACTTGGGCCTTCGCTCAGGCCTGCTGCTAGATTTATGTGTATTGTAAGCATGCATGCAATTAACCTGCTATGTTCTCATCTTCCCTCAACATGTATCTCCTGGACACTCTCACCAGTGAAGCTTAAAACCCTCTTGGATAGAACATCAACTCCAAATCAGCACAGATATGCAATGTGTATAAAATGAACTCTACCTGTGAATAGAAAGGTCAATGTGATGACAAACATATTCAATGCAATATGAACCCTGTAAGAAATATTACTGATAAAATAATACTGTAAAACATGTTCTTAATGCATTTATCATAAGGCAGATTATATGGCAGCAATAAAAGAATCTCTAAATCCCAACATTCCCTCTTTTGACATTCCAACAAGGAATGTCACCATACTTCGTGTTGTATCACTCCCTGCCCCACTCTATGGGTTCTAAGTTCATCTGGTAGATGGCTTCCCCCCAGCCAGGGTTCGCAACCCTCGCCATTACCTTTACCAACAATCCTCTGACACAAGGAATGATACAACAACCAGCGATGACCAGTATTCCCAAAAGTACAGCCAAGGAGCATATCACTGACATAACCACACCTTTCCATTGTCCAAACACAGATGTCATCCAGGACGCCAGAGGGTTTTCGATACCTGAGTGCTCATGCATGGTTTTGGACAAAGTTTTCAGGCCTTCCAGAGCTCGGGTTACTGAGCCATCTGGGGCAGTATTATTGGGAATAAAGGTGCAGCACATGTCTCCGAACATGGCACACACGCCTCCCTTCTCTGCCAACAACATGTCAAGGGCCATTCGATTTTGCACTCCCATCAGCGAACTCGCACCCAATTGTTCTGCGAACCCCACCATGGCGTCCCTGGTTAGGTTAGAGAGTCTCAGCAAGTTGTAATGAACATAGTTAATGCGATCAACATTCTTATTAGGTGTTACCCAAAGGAATACACTTTCAAATCCTGCAGCTACCGGATTTACCAGCTTGTACTCGTCTGGAACTCCCCTGGGCACTCCTATGGAGTCTATCCAAGTCGGTGAGTTCAGGCGAGGATCATAAGCATGTGTACCCTGGGTCCCACTTTTGGCCAGAACATGTCTCTTACGTCTGGCGGCTAAGGTACGCGTGTTGTGTTGTGGAATAGCCTTTACCTAGTTCCCAATAAGCATGAGCGGAGCTCCCAATCTCACCATCGCGCATGTCCCTATGCTTCCCATAGGGACACGAACCATAAACAGACATATAACTTCTCTTTTCTATAACACTTGCCTTTTAAGGTAATAACTTCAAGCTTCAGGGTCTCTAAGGGCTAATAATTGACCCTCGTCACCAATCACTAAGGAGACTGACTTTGCAGCAGGTCTCAAAGAAAAGCAGAAGACATTTGGGCCTTTGCTCAGGCCTGTTGCTAGATTTATGTGTATTGTAAGCATGCATGCAATTAACCTGCTATGTTCTCATCTTCCCTCAACATGTATCACCTGGACACTCTCACCAGTGAAGCTTAAAACCCTCTTGGATGGAACATCAACTCCAAATCAGCACAGATATGCAATGTGTATAAAATGAACTCTACCTGTGAATAGAAAGGTCAATATGATGACAAACATATTTAATGCAATATGAACCCTGTAAGAAATATTACTGATAAAATAATACTATAAAACATGTTCTTAATGCATTTATCATAAGGCAGGTTATATGGCAGCAATAAAAGAATCTCTGAATCCCAACAGGCTGCTGCAGCATCCACAGTTCCCACAGCTGGTTTGGGGAAATGCTCGGTCCTAATGGGATGATCATTCGAGACAACAGAGAACAAATCCACCTTGAGACTTGGGAGGAAGGAGTGCTGGGCACAGAAGAGATGAAGATTATCTGAGATGATGAGAAATCCATCTTCCTCCAAGCTGTGTAGTACATCATAATAAATATGTCACACCTGTTCAAACCTCCCTCCATCGATGCTCAATTCTACATTTGAAAAATACAGAAAAGTTCTCAAAGGTCAATCGCAGACTGACAAAGAACAGCCAAACAGCAATTCAACTGGAGCCAGTCCTGATGAAATAACAATAATGTTCTGTCAGTTTGATCTTAAGAGCTTTAGCACCTCTGGTTGTGCTTTTCCACTAATAAAGCTTCCACATCCTCTCACAGTGAACATCACCTCAGCAGGCTCTGCACCATATGAGATTTTGAAATAAGTATTCAAACAACAGAATACACAAAAACTATTCAAACAACAGACTGACACACTTGCAAATTACAGCACTGAACAAATCCTGATAATTCCATGTTTAAAAATGGCAAACAGAAATCATGAGACTAACTTCAGAATAAATTTAACAGAGCATTGCTCACATGAAGGCAAAGTGAGCAAATCCAAATCCTCTGATCCAGAAAAAACTCAAGACCTCCTAGAGAAGCATCTATGCTGCCAAACGTCACTAAAGAAGACGTCTCTGTTGAAAAGACAAGTGAAAGAAAATTCTGTAATGATAAAAGTATTCAGAGTTACGTTAGTCGTGCAGTGTTGTAATGCAAAAACAAACCTAATCAGTTTATGATTGGTGTCAATGTGCTGCAGGAAATGTGGGCCTTGAATGGAGCACTGAAAGGAGTCAACTAAAATACAAAATAAAAACTAGCCTTCAGACAAACTGAGATTAATTCATGAACATGGAAACAAACAAATAAAAAATGTAGTTTTATTTTTTGTAATGTCATAAACTGTGTGATCATAACTTCCTGATGAGGCTTTGATGGGCTTGTTTCTTGGGGCCTCTAGAAGACTGAGAATCAACCCTGACACGGGTCAGTAAACACATTCTTGACTAATCCCAAAACAGAAAGTTTGACTTGGTTTGGAGTTTGGTTTGGCTGGGATGACATGTTCCCTCTAAGCCTGAAGGGGAAAATAAGGAACACACACATGTAAAGGAAGCACTTAAAACATGTGATTATCCTAATTGGGCATTTATAAAGTCAGCAAAGATGCACAGAAAAGAAGATCAGACACCAGCGAGGGAGGATAAGAAAGACAGACACAGCAACATTGTCATCCCCTATGTAGCCGGTGTATCAGAGAAGCTCAGGAGAGTTTTCTCCAAGCACGACATCCCAGCAACACACTCAGACAGAAACTGGTTCATCTCAAAGACAAAACTCCGAAACACAAACTCAACAACGTGGTGTTTGCTGTACAGTGCAGCGAGGAATGCCCAGAACTCTACATCGGAGAAACCAAACAGCCACTTCATGAACGCATGGCACAACATAGAAGAGCCACCTCCACGGGACAAGACTCAGCTGTCCATCTGCATCTAAAGGTCAAAGGTCACTCTTTCGAGGATGCCGACGTTCACATTTTGGACAGAGAGGACAGATGGTTCGAAAGAGGAGTAATTATTCAGCCCCTTGAGTCAATACTTTGTAGAACCACGTTTTGCTGCACTTACAACTGCCAGTCTTTTAGGGTATGTCTCTACCAGCTTTGCGCATCTACAGACTGAAATCTTTGCCCATTCTTCTTTGCAAAACAGCTCCAGCTCAGTCAGATTAGATGGACAGCGTTTGTGAACAGCAGTTTTCAGATCTTGCCACAGATTCTAGACTGGATTTAGATCTGGACTTTGACTGGGCCATTCAAGAAGTTCAAGGGGGCCGAATACTTTTGCAAGCCACTGTAAACTGTTTTTAAACTGAAATCCTAAAACAACAAAACGTCACAGCATTTAAACCTTTTACACTGAGAAACAAAGAACATGGATTTACACCACCCAGGTCCTGATGGAGGGCCTTCACTGCTGAGGCCAGTAAGAGTGATTGATCCATTTAATTCATCTGTTAAGTTCAAATAGCTGAACACTGAAGCATCACAGACTTGTCCATCTCCACAGAGTTGGTCCAGCCCTAACTATATGCTTTAGCAAAAAGGAAAGTTTGAAGTCTAATTTTAGAGATAGTGTCTGTCTCCCGAATCCAAACTGGAAGCTGGTTCCACAGAAGAGGGGCCTGAAAACTGAAGGCTCTGCCTCCCATTCTACTTTTAAATACTCAGGAACAACAAGTAGGCCTGCAGAGCGAGAGCGAAGTGCTCTAATAGGGTGATATGGTACTACAAGGTCATTAAGATAAGATGGGGCCTGAAAACTGAAGCCTCTTGGCGTGCCCCAATTCAGGGTCTGCATCCTTGGAGGAGGCGGCCTTCGTGGTCTACGTGGGCGTGTCCTCGAAGGCCAAGAAGGCCGGAAGTGGGAGGCTTGTGAAATTCAGATTCAGACAAGTTTATTTATCCCTGAGGGGCAATTGAGAGACTGGCCTTGCCTGTGTGTACGGTCGGTACATACAAAACACAAACATCACATTGGGGAGACAGGTCAGGCTGGGTAGCTGGCCGGTCAGCCACACGAGCAGCGACCCGGAACCGAACAGTGGAAAATAACATCCACAACATCAGGAGAGACAACGAGAAAAAAATTAACTCCACCCAGACTGAGCTCCAACAGGGAGATCAGTTTGAGAACAGAAAAAACACCTCTGCACATAGCACATGGAAAACTCTTAATACACCAAAGAAATGCATGAGAAGCAACAGGGAATAAGGGAATAAGCGTCGAAGGCGTTTGGAAGTGGAGGGGGGATGAGTGTATATCTGTATGTGTATATATGTCTGTGTGTATATATGTGTGTGTGTCCACAGTTTAGCTGAGACAGTGTCCTTCGCCCTGCCAGGCTAAGTAAACAGTCAACCCAGGTGGCCTTACGTAAGATAGGAAGAACAGTCTATGCACAGTCTGTTATCATTGTGTTGTTGTTCAGCTGCAGCCTTGAGACCACAGCTGGCGCCGAAGTGGTAGCTGCATGAAGTGATGGTGGCTTTTACTTTAGTGCGAACAACTCATGTGAATTTCAAAGCTGTTCTAACAGTCCGACACTGGTCTTTCAATCTCCTGTTGGAGAGCCGTGAGCTTCTCCATGATGTTATCAACCTTACGCTCCGTGATGTTGTCATTCTTGTGCTCAAAGAATAAATTCTGAGAACTCACGACCGCCGAGAGCTTCTCCAAGATGTGATCCAGCTTGCACTCAGAGGTGTTATTCTGAGTGTTCACGGCAGCCGTAAACTTCCCCAAGATCTTATCCGTGCTGCACTCAATGAGCCCATTTTGAGAACTCACGACTCGTCCAATCGTTTCAATCCCAGCGGGCAGCCTTGTGGGGGTTTGAACAGCCGGTTCCGCTTTCTTTAATCTTCGATAAGCCAGGGCCAAGCCAGCTCTGATCAGCAAGAACCCTGTTATCATGGTTCAGAACAGGCAGGTGTCTTCAGTGTCCTCAATACAGTCCCTCCAGGCACACGACCCTCCAGTTATGCCACCCGTCCATCGTGTATCCGGCAGGTCATGCATGATTGTTGCATGACCTCATGCAGCATACATGTTCAAGAAACAACCAAAATACCACAGTGTGCCTGAGACCTGTCATTATATTTAATGTTTTCATTTCCTCATATGAGATAAAACTGAGATTTGAATCAAGAATGAAGATATCTGCATTAGTGTCATGATCCTGGGTTTTGTACCCAGTTTCCTGTTTGATATTTGATGTTTCCTGTCTTATTTTTATATCCTGTTTTCCTGTGCCTTGTTTTTCCAAACTATGTGTCTTTTCCTGACTCGCTTATGTGCAGTTAAGCCCTCAGTTTTCCTTAATTCTTGTTGTACTCGGACTGTTTAACTACCTAAGTGTTTGCCTCAAGTATTACCTGATTTTAACCCTTCCTTCTTCAGCCATCTGGATTTACTATCTCTAATAATAAAGGTTTATTTTGTGTTTAATAAATGCTGTTTTGGGTCCAGATTTTCCACAACAACTACAATTTATATATTCTGAGCCTTGAGGTGTCATGTGAGGGCTGTGTGCAGGCAGGAATGGTGGACCCAAAATGCAGACTCAGGGAACGAAACGTGAACTCAAAACAGCTTTAATGCTGAACTCAAAAGGGTAACAAAACTAGGACTACAAAATAAGCTCACGCAGACAGAACACACAGCAAGCTGAGGGCAGATGGCGACACGGACACAGAGAAACACAGGGCTTAAATACACAGAGGAGCAATCAGGGAATGAGTAACAGGAGGGAAACACAGCTGGGGCAGATCAGGCCTAACGAAACAGGGGAAGCAAAACCAGATACATTAACATAAGACATGGACCTTCAAAATAAAACAGGAAACAGACTGAACTTATAGACACAGACTCACAAGCAGGCACTGTAACAGAGACGTGGGAACAGGGCAGACACACACTGACTGGACACAGAATAGAGAAACCCAAACCTGAGAACTACATAATCAAACATCAAGAAGAACTGGGGACAAATTAGAAATGCAAAACAGAAACCGAAACCTTCACAAAAACAAACTAAGATAAGAACACCAATAAAAAGGTACAAAACTGAAACCACTGCATCAACGACCCAGGTACCCTAACATGAGGAAAATGTCTGCTCCAGCAGACTGTCTGGGTTTAGAGGCAACGATTCAATTTAATTCAATTTATACAGCAGCAAATCACAACAACAGTTAAAGCCGACCCTACAATAATCTAAAAGAACATCTAAGTAGCGCTGTCACTCAGCTCTGTGCTGTTTCCTTCCTCAGTAATCATCTATTTTTGTTGTGGCACGTCCTCCTTTTCTCTTTTGTTCCTGTTTTCATCTTCTTACCACTGCAAATCATTTTTTCATGTGACATCATAACTGAGCCTCCTGCTTAGTTCAGAGTCACTCGGGTAAAACAGCAATTTCAGTCACAGATCAGGGTGACTTATTAGACTCCTCACATATTGGTTTAATTATTTATTTATTTTGCATTTTTTAAATTAATTATAAGTGACAAGTTTGTGCCAGCTGGTGTTTTCTTTTTATAGTTAATGGACAAAGAAATTTGGAGGTGTGTCATAAATTATTTATCTGTATGTGAAACATGAGAGAAACTGTGTTTTTAAAAACATTTTCTCAGCAGACATAGTCTCCACTGTAGTGTGGAGAATATACTGCTGATCACATGTACAGATCCCACATTAGGGACTCCACACACAGTGTCCATAAAGCTTTAACTAAACCTCTGTCATGGCGGGGTAACAGTGGGATGGACCCACAAACAGACACTAGAGAGAGCAGCTGAAGTTTTAAACACAAAGCCAGCCTTTTATTGTGGCTGATAACACAAAGCGAACGGGAACAAAACTAAATTAAAGCCTAAACTGGAATGACTGACTATTAAACAGTGACATGAACACAACTCTGCACAGGTATGTGAGAAAACCTCTGAAGAACATGAACATGAATATAACCTGAGCATCGTGAAAGGCTTAATCCTGACATGACGTGGTAGGAGGAGAACAGACGAGCTGACACTGAACAAAACAGAGGACTTAAATAAAGAGGAAGTGGAAACACCTGCTGTCAGATTTGATGATGATGTTGATGATGCATGGGGGTGCAGTCACTGGTGTAGATGGTGTATGGGAGAGGACTCAGCACACACCCCTGTGGTAAAGTCAATCTTTATTGTCACATGCAAAGTTTACATGTTGCATGTTACATGTACAATTACTTGCAGTGAAACTGGACCCCTACCAACCACACATACACAGCACAAACATTCACATAGTGAAGACAGGTCAGAGAGGTGGAATGGTAGGAAAAACAAAGGAAATTACCCACATCAGGTACAAGAGGAAGAAAAACAGAACTCAAACTGAGCTCCTATGGGAGGCAGTTTATTGCTCTGAACACAGTGAACCTGCTGTTCTTGGAGGCTAAATGTGTGTTTGCTGTGCTCACAGGAGGCTGTGGGCAGTGTGCATGGTGGGGGTGTCTGCAGTTCTCTCGAAGTGGAAGTTCCTCTGCTAATGAGATGTCCATGTTATCTGTATTTGTCCCGTTGCCTTTGTAGTTGGTGATGTGTTTCAGGCCCTCCCATACCTTCCTGGAGTCGTTATCAGAGAGGAGATCTGATAACTTGTTTGAAATGTCCAGTTTTGCTGCTCTGACGCCTTTTTTAAGGTCTGCTCTTGCTCTGCTGTACATGTCCTGGTCCCCAGATTTGTATGTAGAGTTGCCTTTAACATGCCTGAACCTTACTTGTCATCCAGGGTTTACGGTTTGTCGCACTTTTCCGTGGTGACAGTGTCCATGCAGTGTTTGATGTAACCCAGCACTGCGGTTGTGTGAGTCTCTAGGTCGTCCTGTTCAGAGACACTCTGTGAGCGCAAAACAGTCGTGCAGCTGAGCCAGAGCTTCCTCAGAAAAGGTGTTAATGGTTCTGATGGTGGGCTTTGTCCTTTTCCTGAGTGTGTGTATGCTGGGACAATGATGAACTTTAGCTTGGTACATGATAACTACAGGCTGCGGCGCAGTAAAGTCAGCCCCGCCCTCACCAACCACACAGTGTGGCCACATGGAGTTCAGCCAGTGAAACACTTCATGTGTTAAACTTGTTAAAGGGGAAGTGATGAAGCTGAAGGCGTCTCGCTGCTGCTCAGACTGATGTTCAGTCGTCATCCAGACACGATGAAGACTCCGTGTGTCTCTCTGCTCCTCGGTGAGTCAAACTCAGAGCTGCTGCTCATTTATTCATCAGCATTAAACTGAATGGAACCTCTGCTACACACAGCCGGGAATGTGGGAAACTGTGATGCAGGACAGAGACACAGACACTAAATCCACACTGTGAAATCTAATTAGCTCCCAGAACTAAAAAAACTAATAAACTTGTTGCCTCAAAAAAACAGAGTAAAGCTTAAGATGACTATATTAGGACAACTTATTCATTAAGTGCACAGTTCTAAGAATAACTTGATGATTGTGTAACACTGATTGTTCACCCACTGACAAACATGTCAAGTTCTGCTACATTAAACAACTTGTAGTAACTTATATTAATATAACACTGAATGCAAATGTGATTCAAAGAGAATAATTAACAACACTTCTTGTAATGGTGTTTAAATCAGCCCAACTTTTATTTTGAAATGTAAAACAACAGCCAACATCCTGGACACTGTTCTGCTGAACAACAACAGTTATACTGTCATCATTGTTATAATCTTACAATGAAACAACGTCTCAGATTTAATTATTCTTATTATTAGTTTATTAAGTTTGTTTGTAGTTACATTACTTCTATAATCAAAATAAAATGTATTTATTGTTCAGTCTCCAGATCAAACAACACATTTGTTTTACATTCAAACACAGGAGCTGGTGTGTTGTAATATTTTAAGGATGCTTGTTTGCAGTCCAGGCATCACTGCCTGAATGACTGTCATAGATCGAGCTGATCCAAATGTAAGTGCAGCAGAAAGTCTTTAACTTCCCTTCAGTACAGTGGCAGTGGATGTGGGCTGGAGATGCAATGACCTTCGACCTGCAGGTCACTGACCAACCATCTGTGACAGAGGACTCATCTCTGCTGGTGTCCTGCAAGCAAACAATCATGTTTTAGAACAACAACTTATTTGCTTTCTTAAAACATGTTTTCCAGCATTTTGGTATTGAACAGACCTCAGTTTAGACTCAATCTCAGGCTCCACCCCCACCAGAGAGGTGACATTCACTGATAGCTCTGACCACCACCCGACACACAATAATGTCATGAAAGCATAATTTTAAAAATAGAATAATTTGGACACAAAACAAATTTCACTGTTCAAAAACTTGCAGACTTCACTATATACAGTGCAGACAGTGTGGACCCTCTAAACTAAGCCTGTGGGATATGAGCTTTGAATAAATGCAGACCAAACTGTTGTTGTTTGTTTACTTACACAGCATGTCTTGTAGGATTAACTGGAGTCATCAGCAACAGCACAGAGCAGTCACATCTCAGGTCTAACAACAGAAGACAGGAAACCAAAGCATAAAGGAAACAGCAAGTAAAACAGTTATGATCTAAAGTATGATTAAAGTTCAGATTAATATAAATGTGACAGTTACTAATATATTGTGGGAAGTAAACTGTAACCAAAATACTTCCCACTCAGCTGATGTCTTTCTGTCCAACAGCTCCTTTTCTAGACGTGTAAGAGTTTGATGTCATGTGAAAAGCTGCCACAAAGAATTAAAATAAATACAGAGGTTAAGAAGATGCAGTTCATATATTATAAAAGTGGGCTGAAAACAAGCCCCGCCCCTAACAGCTGGGCTCTTATCTGGTATCTGCTCACGTTTCTATTTCAAACAATCAACAGAAAACTTCACTGAGAGATTTTATATAATGTTTTTAAAGCTGTGGGTTAATTTTTAAGTAACATGAGCCCAGAGGCAGCAGCAACGCTAGGCTAACACTAGCTAGCTAGCAAGTTCATAAACCTGGTGCTAAACTGAGAGAAGGCACAAAAACAGTTTGAATAAGAGTAAACATTTACTCACTGAGTCAGTGTATCAGGTAAAGATCCACAGCAGTGACAACAATAATCTCTTGAGCTGAAGCTTCTCCAGGCTTGCTCAACATATTCCAGAAAAAATGGCGGCACCACAACGCCTGGTGATTAAACCATAAACTAGTTTCATTAAAAAACATCCCTTTGACTACATTCAGTGTGGCAGCCTGACTATACCACTGTTATGTATGTGATTGGTCTTTAGAACAAATGTCACCGTTTCACAGACAAGACTACAGCCTTCCTGGAGGAGATTTCCTTTAAGGGAAAATAGGAATATTAATGTAAATACGGGGAAAAGTACAAACTCCTCAGGAAATAGCATCTCTGTATTACTGCTGTCACTTTTCACTCACCTTTTAAACCATCTGTCTTGGGAGTGATGGGGGTAGGTACAATGCTGACTCTTCCATCCACCTTAAAGAGCTCAGCACAGGCCACAGAGAGCACCCTGTTCTGAATATGATGCTAATCCTACTAACTACATGTGACTTCCTGCTGACTTCCACTCGACTGGAAACCAGTGAGAAAACAACCAAATATGTCCAAAGAAAAAACTTGAATGCTGATCATAAACCCTGGAGAACTGCTGCTCAAGACCACTTCAACCTCCCTCCGTGATACTTTGACCTTGGCCTCTAGTCTCCTTCTCCATGGAGGCCACTGCTGCTTGTAGCATCTCACTGATCTCTCCTGCCGTGCTGTAGTTTAAAGTTTAAAGAGGTCGTGTCTTGAAGCTGAAGTCCAGAGGATCAAACATAAACACACAGATACAGATGTGTAGATGCAACATTGAAGTAAACACATATGTAAGACTGTTCATATGCATAATGCTCCATTTTAACATAGGGGAAGGGATAGCTCAGTAGGTAGAGTGGTGGCCCCATGATCGGAAGGTCGGGGGTTCGATTCCCCTGAACAGCTACCCTGAGGTACCCCTGAGCAAGGTACCGTCCCTACTGCTCCCCGGGCGCCCAAAGGCTGACCACTGCTTCACTGAGTGAATGGGTTAAATGCAGAGAGGAATTTCCCCACGGGGATCAATAAAGTACACTTTCTTCTTTAATACAATGTGATGCATGTTCAAAGGGAGATAAAGAGAAAGAACTTGAATTTCCCCTTTTCTGTTTCACACACTGACTGTGTCTCAGTGACACTGGTAACACATCTCAACCACAGTTTCCACTCTCCTGTGCTTTTGCACGTTTCTGCTCTGTGAGTAAACTGAGCTCCAGCTTGTGCTGCCAGGATTTTAACCCTGGCTGACTCAGAGCCTCACACACATGTGGAGGAGCTCACTGATGAGCTGGGAACCATATTTAGCTGTGATTATGTCGACTGTGGAGAAAACTGCTTTAGTGTGTGGAGCCAAACATGGTGACGATGCTCAGAGTCAAAGCTGAGAAACTCGTCTCAGTGGTGGAAGGTCACCTCTTACAAGCTTCAGGTCCACGTTAGTCACATCAGCTGACTGCAGGCTGGAAAATCTGATTTGGTTGTTGGTTTGGATCTGACAGGGTCTGGGTCCAGACTGTGGTCTGCCTGTTTGTGACCTCTGACCTTTAGTGACCTCTGACCTCCTGTTGCAGGTGTGTGTGTGCTGCTGCTGTCTGCACCGACTGTTTCTGCAGGTGAGTTGATGGAAGTGAAAACAATCAGTGAGACTCCAACAAGAACACAAATACATTTACTCTGTGTGTGTGTGTGTGTGTGTGTGTGTGTGTGTGTGTGTGTGTGTGTGTGTGTGTGTGTGTGTGTGTCCTCCAGTGTCTTTGTCTGTCGGTCCAAACCTTCAGCAGTTCTTCAGAGGATCTTCAGTGTATCTGAGTTGTGTTGATGATGGACAGACAGCTGATGGATGGACAGTGAAGAGGACCAGAGGAGGACTCACTGAGGACTGTGGAGCAGCTCCAGGCTTTGGGAGGCTTCTTGGTTCCTACTGTGTTGTGGATCTTTCTGCTCCCAATGAAACCTTCTGGTGTGAGGACTCCTCTGGACAGCAGAGTGACAGAGTCTCCTTCAGTGTGCAATCAGACACTACAGGTGAGATGTTCCAGCTGTGTCTCTGTCTCTGTGTCACTCTGCTCTCATTAACTCTGTTTGTCTCTGATGGTCAGATAAAGCTGTCATCCTGGAGATCCCTGCACTTCCTGTGAGGACAGGAAGTGATGTCATTCTGCGCTGCAGACAGAGGAATGGTGCCACAGTCAAAGCTTATTTCTTCATCAAAGGAAGTTCTGTTGGTCATAAACCAGAGCACATCATCACTAACATCACGCAGGCTGATGAAGGTCTCTACTCATGTTCTACTGATGAGGGTGGAAAGTCTCCTCAGAGCTCTCTGAGGGTCAGAGGTCAGAACACTGACATCACTTCCTGTTTAAAAGCTGATGTAACATTGTGACCTGATAATAAACTGACTGAACCATCTTCATCATCTCTCCTGCAGATCCTCTCAAAATCATCCATCCTCCTCCTCCTCACTGTCCTCCTCCTCCAAGCACCTCCACAAACTTTGCTCCTCCTGTAGAAACTGGTCTTACGTGTCCTCCCTGTTCTTCTCCTCCTCCTCCTCCTCCACCCTCTCTCCTGGTCCCAGTTGTAGCAGGTCTGGTCTCTGGGGTTCTCCTGGTTCTGGTTCTGGGTGGAGTTCGGTTCCTCTGCAGTAAACTAAAAGGTGAGAAACCTGCACAGAAGTAAAAGTCTTGTTCCTTTATCCCTTAAAGCTGACGAGAGCAGCCGCGCTCCCATCAACTCTTTTAAAAGCTGCTGCAGGATGAGTTGGAACAATAATGTTTGTGCGTTTGAACACAGAGGAGTTGTGTTTACACATCACACACTCAGCTGGTCCCAGGTTTCCTTCCACTCATGTGTCTGCAGGAACAACAAGTTCACAGCACTTCCTACTGTCTAACAAACACCATCACGCTGTCAGCAGGAACCATCACATGAGTTTGATGTGCACCATTACTCCTCCTGTGCTGATGTTTCTCTGTGTGATGTAGGAGGTGGGGGAGCAGACCTGTGGAGCTGTGGAGGTGACGGCTGTCTGAGACGGAGCGTCTGCCTCTGCTGTGAGTCTCCTTCATGTTTCTCCACATGTATTATCTGTGTTTCCACCACTGGAGGGCGCTGTGGGTTATTGATGTGTGGGAACAGTAACCAATCACTGCAGTCTGAATGCTTCTCTTTGGTCATGTGACCATTTGATCTCTGATCAGTGTGTTCTTCAGTTTCAGGCCTGTTTCTGCTGACTGCTGCAGGTGAGCTGATGTTCCTACACCTGTCTGTCCTCATCATGACCTCTGACCTTTGGTGACCTTTAGTGACCTCTGTCCTGTTGCAGGTGTGTGTGTGCTGCTGCTGTCTGCTCTGGCTGTTCCTGCAGGTGAGTAGAGGATGAAGAACAAACACTAATAAATGAAGGAGGAGGGAGAAAAGTCCTCTGGAGGAAGAGCCACAGACAGAGTCCTCCTTCATTACTGCTGCACTTAAAAATATTGTTACCACACTCTGCTCCTTAATCAGGAGGCTTTCTTTTTCTTTCTACCGTCTTGTCAGCTGTCAGCACTGCACAGTGTTTACCACCTTGGGCCATTACTGTTTTCATTGTATCTCCTGTCACTGGGTGCGATCTTTCGTAAACACAAAGTTTCATTTCATTTATATGCTGATGATTGCCAGCTTTATTTTCCTTTCAGTCATTCTGATAGCTCCCCAATTAGACTCTTGCTTGATTGCCTTAGTGATGTTAAGTCATGGATGGCTCAAAACCTTTTAAATTTTAATGAACGTAAAACGGAAGCAATTCTGTTCGACCTGAATCGTTCCTCTGATATCCCTGATGTTGACCTTGCTACTCTGACTCCTCACCTGAAGAGCTCGATTACCAATCTTGGGTTAAAAATCGACTCTGCACTTACCTTTGATGGACACGTGAATGGGGTGATGAAATCGTCATTCTATCAACTCAGGCGTCTGTCGAAGGTTAAACCTTTTCTTTCAAGGCGTGACTTGGAGACTGTTATCCACGCTTTTATAACCTCACGCCTGGATTATTGTAACTCCCTTCTAATAGGGGTTGGACCGGGCACTCTGACACGCCTGCAACTAGTACAGTAGCTGCGGCACGGTTTTTATCTGGTAGAAGGAAATTTGAGCACATTACTCCGGTCCTGGCCTCCCTGCACTGGCTTCCAATTGAATTTAGGATTCATTTTAAAGTTCTTTTATTGGTTTTTAAATCTTTAAATGGTCTGGCACCTGCATATATGTCTGATTTGCTGAAGCCCTTTGTCCCCACTCATTCGCTCCGGTCAGCTGAGCAGCTGTTGCTCTCAGTCCCCAAATCACGGCTGAAACTGAGAGGAGACTGAGCGTTCTCTATCCTGGCTCCTAAGCTTTGGAATAATCTTCCTCTTCACTTTATGCAGTCGACATCAGTGCTGGTTTTTAAATCCAGATTGAAAACACATTTTTATTCGCTTGTTTTTGACTCAGTGGTTGACTGACTTGTATTTTATTGTTTTCGCTATGTTTATTATTTTATCGTATTTATTATTCTTATGGTATCTATTATATTTCTATTGTTCAGCACTTTGGTCAGCTTTGTGTGTTTTTAAAGTGCTATATAAAGAAACGATGATGATGATGATGATTGAATGCACAGAGCTGGACTGAGATTGGGGACCCCTGTGATAAGGTCTCACACGCCACAGCCGCTCTATCACGTGATGCATACTGCTCCGACGTGCTAAGGTTATGAGCTGAGTTACGCCATGTCGTGAGTTTTCTGAGGTGCTTTTGTGATATTTCATGGATCGGATCACATTTTTTATTTCTCTCCGATATCCGATCCAGTAATTTAGGTCAGTATCAGACCGATGCTGATACGTAATATCGGATCGGTCCATCTCTAGAACATACCGGACAGAAATCACCCAGCTGGGGCTAAAATCAACCTCCTTGCTGTGAGGGGACAGTGCTGACCACTGCACCACTGTGCTCTCTTCAGCTGATCAATACACACTGATATCTGCAGCAGTCACAGTAGTATCTACTGCACTCAGGTTCCTCTCCTGCTGAGACCTGATCCATGATGGGAGTTTCTTTTTTCTCTGATCTAAAACTCTGATGGTCCACAGTAACAGTGGAACCCCCACATCCACAAGTTTGGATCATCTGACTTGGAAACTTAGGGTCAAAGGTCAGAGCTGCACATAGATAACAGGTTATTACTGTGTAAGCATGAAATAATTCATGTGTGATTACAGTGTCTGTTAAACACAAACTACTCTGCAGCAACAATGACGTACAATTCAAAGTGTGTGACAAATTGTGTCCAGCTGTGTGTGCACTGAAACAAAAGCATGTTTAGAAGCAGAAGATTTTATACTCCTGACTCCTCCTCTCTGCTTCCTTCAGCTCCTCCTCCCTCTGAGCTCAGACTCTTCTGCCATCTAGTGGTCTTCTGTCCGTACTGCATCTCCACCGGTCTGCTGCTGTCCATCTGCTGGAGCAGGAAAAACAAACCAGCCGTCTCCATGGAGATGACCCAGCGTGATGGAGGAGGTCAGGGATTGGACAGAGAGTATGATGATGTCACCACTGAGCATGCCTTCTGAGCTGCGGAGCCTGTTAGTGTTTAAGCTGCAGATGATGATTTTAACTGCTGGTAAAGACTTCACTGGTCTTTAACTTCTTCTTCAAACTCTTCCACTGGACTGCTCCACATCAGCTCACAGTTGTTCACATTTGTTGTAACCTGACTTCTCCTCCCACTGTCCCACAGCCAGGAATGTTTATGATGGAGCAGCTGCTGCAGCCACATTTATGGAGGGTCGGGAGTGCCAACATGAATTAAAGAAATACACCAATAAGTTTTTTATTTAAATGTTTCATTAATTTCATTAAAATGTATCAATCATTTATTTCCAATTTTCATTAATTAATGACAAATTTGAATAATTACAGATTTAATTATTTAACCCTCTGGGTTTGTTCAAAATCACGACCCTTTCAGCTTGTTCGTGGCCAACAGTGGCCTTACCTTACCCCCGATACCATGAACACTTCCATTCACCCATTTCACCTTTGCTGTGATATCAGGTTGCAGTTTAACACAGTGAAAGGATGAAACTTGACATTTTCTGACACAGTATCTTGTTTCTTTCTAGATTACACGTCACAATTCAACACTTAGATACTTCAAAATTAAATAAATAAAATAAAAAGTAAAAATAAAGTCAGAATGTCAGAATTTTCTATCACAACATCCTGTTTCTTTATAGATTATACACTACAATAAGGACTTTGCTATTTAAGAAATAAATAAATACATACAATTACTGATTGCAACATGATTACGTTACATTCACATTACAGTTCAGGTCACACTGATATAGATAAAAAGTACATGCATGATCATAATATTCTTCTCTGCTGTTTGTTGAAAAGCAAAAGCAGGGTCTGCTCTTCATTCATCAGCTGGTTTAACAACAGAGGCATCTGTGTTTTTACTCTGTGCTCCAGTCAGACTCTTTGTACTTCCTGGAGGAGCAGACAGAGGAGAGTCAGAGAGAGAGCATCAGGTGGATCCAGGCTGGTCTCATAATGACACACATGTAACATCACATGTTCCAGTTTCACACAGAGAAGTGGGCAAAGCTTTGATCCACGTCATGTGATCCCACTCAGCCCTCAGGTGGTCTACACCTGATCATCGTGCAGAGACTGCAGCATCCCTGGACATGAGGACAATATTCCAGAGAAAAGCAGAGACTGCAGGGACAAAGCAGCTGTCTGTCACTGTGTTTGTACATGAATCAAACAGGAAGTGCTGCTGTGGTTATCACTGCAGGTTTAATGTCATATTAAACAATAACTGCTCCATACAGTTCATGCATAGATTATTAGTGCTGTGTTAATTACATGTTGATGCATTTTAACAGCAGCATTAGTGACATGATTGGAGTGAACATCCTGCTGTGTGTGTTGTTGTTGGCTGTGTGCAGTCACAGAGCTCTGGTGGACATGTGGAGTTTGGCTTCAGTGAAACAGTTTTTATATTTCTGTTTGTTTGGAAACCTTTGAAACTGGGTCATCACAAACTTTCAGGGTCAGGAAAAAACAATATTTATTTCTTTTATTTAGAATTTCCCAGAAACAAAGAAGATTTTTTTAAATAAGGAACGTAACATAAAACAACCTATAAGAACAAAAACAAACAAGTAATCAAAAATAAACAAGCGGGTGTACCATCTAGTTAATATACATGTATACACACATATACATCACACACACACATATGCATACACATATACACACATACACACATAGCAGTTCAAAAATATGGCGTACAGAATTACAAAGATTCAAAATGTAATGTTTCCATTTATCCCAAATCTCAATAAATGTATCATATTGAAATCTGTTAGAGAAAGTAATTCTTTCCATTTTAAACAACATAAACAGTCTCGTTTCAGTCATTTAGTGATGGGATTTTCACACTTAGCCATTTCTTAGTAAAAGTCTTTGGGGCAGCCAGACTCAGAATACCATATAACAGCTTGGACTTTTTATCTACATTTACTGAGTATAAATATCCAGACAAAATTCATCCCAATTAAAGGGGAGTTGCAGACTAAAAATGGTCTGTAACTCCGAGTGAATCGATACCCAAAAAGTGTTGATCAATGGACAAGACCAAAACAAGTGGAAGTGTTTTATTCCTGCTCAGTTTCTCCAGCAGCTGGAGTGATTAGAATAATGTTTACTTTGTGCAGGTGTAATAAAAAACCTACAGAGACTCTTACAACCAAAACATCTCCATCTATTAGAACTAGAAATTCTCCACTGAAAGGCACACTGCTGATACCAGGTGTCATTTGAAATTACCATATTTGTTTCCCTTTCCCAACTTTGTTTAATGTAGATAGTATTCAACTTCTTAACCTCCTGTAAACCCTTGTACAGTCTAGAAATCACCTTGAGGCCAGGATCTGCATGGTAAGCCTTTACAAATATATTCAAAACAGGAAGAGAGAAAAGATCTGTTCTCTTAGGTATAAAGTTATGTAGATGATGCCTGGTTTCAAGAAACCTGAAAAAATCCATATTGCTTAACTGGTATTGATCTTTTACTGATTGGAAGTCCCTAAGAGTTCCCTTATCATAAAACATACAGTATACCATTAAGCCTGGCCCTGCCCATTTTTTATAACTCACGTCTAACTTATTGGGTAAAAAATCAAGATCATAAGTGCATCATCTTAAGATCCTGGCCTCTTCATTCAAATCATTCTTATTAAGAAATTGTAACCAGAGTTTTAAAGGCAAGTTGATCCATTGGTTTCCTTGATTAATTTGTTTTTTAATAAGTGTCACGTCCCCTAAGCTTGCCTGAATTGGAAAATCTCTTGAGGCAGCTGTTTCTATTTCTTCCCATCTTGCTTGGTAGTCTTGCACCAACACGCCAGGATCCTCAGTTGAGCTGAAACATAATAATCTTTCAAACATGGGAACCCCAACCCCCCTTTATCTTTAGCCAGCTGGATAGTTTGGTACTTAATCCGTCTTTTTCCTGCCATATGAACCTGGAAATTATTTTGTCCCACTCCTGAAATTGTTTATCAGTTATTTCAACTGGAGTGTTAGGAACAGATAACGCATCCTAGGCAAGACGTTCATTTTGACTGTATCAACACGTGACTCGAAATTTAAAATTGGTATTAAGTTCCATCTTTTAATATCCTCGTTTATTTTATAACACAAAGGTTTAAAATTTGCATGATATATTTTAGAGAGATCTTTAGTGATATTTACTCCAAGATACTTAATTTGCTCCAACTCCCAATTCAAGTTAACTTTAGACTTAATTTCCTGATTTAGCTTATAATTAAAAGTTAATATCTGAGTCTT
Source organism: Oreochromis niloticus (assembly GCF_001858045.2). Classification (NCBI taxonomy): domain Eukaryota; kingdom Metazoa; phylum Chordata; class Actinopteri; order Cichliformes; family Cichlidae; genus Oreochromis; species Oreochromis niloticus. Next base: position 83,887,467 of record NC_031967.2, on the reverse strand, counting down.
CGATATATTTATTTTATAACCTGATAGTGAGCTAAAGGTCTCCAGAAGTGATAACAGCTTGGGGAAAGTAATATTTGGGTTTGTCAAGTAAATCAAAATATCATCAGCAAACAAGGAAATCTCATGTTCTCGACCCATGATCCTGACTCCGGTAATATCAATGCTTTGTATAACACTTTGACTCAGGGCCGCTATAAAAAGGGCAAAGAGTTGAGGACTAAATAACCCTGGCGTGTCCCTCTCTGTAGATTGAAAACATTAGAAAGCGCCCTGTTGACTTTGATTCTTGCCCTTGGTGATTTATATAATGCTTGAATGATCCTGATAAACGATTGATGAAATCCAAACTTGCCCATAACTTTGTATAGAAATTCCCAATAACCTGATCAAAAGCCTTTTCAGCATCTAAGCTCATAAGGACCATCTGAATTTTATTCTAACTACATAATCAATAACATGTAGTGTTCGGCGAACATTATCTTGTGTTTGTCTCTGCTTAATAAAACCAGTCTGATCCAAGCTAATTATCTGAACAAGAATATTTTCAATTCTTTCGGCAAGAATGTGTAAATATCTTATAGTCCTGGTTAAGAGGCGGTAATTTCCACAGTCAAGCCTGTCCTTTCCTTCTTTAGCTATTAAGGAAATAGATGCCTCATTCCAAGATGGGGGAATTACTCCTGTCTTTAAGATATAATTGAACGTTGTTTTCATCAAGGGGATCAATAACTCTTTCATATCAATCTGATGGAAATCCGTCCGGGCCTGGAGATTTATTGGGTTTTAATTTTGAGATAGCTTTTTAATTTTAATTTTGGAAATGTCCTTGATTAAGGTTATATTTTGGTTTTCAGTCAGCTTTGGTAAGCAAAGTGAGTCCAGGAAGGATATCATACCTTTATCATCCACTCTAGGTTGTGTGTATAGTTCTTTGTAGAATTTTAGAAAAGCAGCTGAATGTCTTCACATTTGTACAGGATGTTGTTTGTTTGAGGATCCTTTATTTTGTGAATTATATTTTCTAATTGTTGTTTTTTTAATTTATAGGCCAATAGTTTTGCGGATTTGCCTCCTACCTCATAGTATCTTTGTGGTTAAAAAGACATATTTTTTGTATTTCACATGAAAAACTTTCATTAATTTCATTTTTCTTCTTTTGTATTTCTAAATTCAAATTTATATCTGCACTTATTTTATGGGCATCTTCAAGATATTGTAATTGCGTCTGGAGTTTTCTTAAGTGCTCATTTCTCTTCTTTTTAAGTTGGTGCTGTAGCCTTTAAGTTTTTCTAGTATAACCACTTTTAGGGCATCCCATAAAATACTAAGTTTTCCTGTCTGGTCGAAAGTTGCAAGGTGTGACAGAGGAACAAAACAAAATGCTGTTGTCCGCAATAACAAAAGAAGAAATTTACTTGGCAATTAAAAGATTAAAGGGAGGAAAAATGGCAGGGCCAGATGGGTTCGGCCCAGAATGGTATAAAATAATGCAGGATCATTTGATTCCCACCATGATAAAGACATTTAATTGGGTAATGGAAAATAAAACTATCCCTCGTTCATAGAGGGAAGCAATAATTTCTATTATACCAAAAGAAGGAAAAGACAAATTAGAATGTAGTAACTATCGCCCAATCAGTGTATTGAATATTGACTATAAGTTGTTTACTTCTATTATCTCTAAAAGACTAGAAATGATATTACCTAGGTTAATACATAATGACCAAAGTGCTTGAGAAGTTTAATTTTGATAAATCTATAATTGATATTATTTCAGGGCTATATGACGAACCAACAGCTAAAATCAAAATCAATGGGGATCTCACCGAATCATTTATTTTGGAGCGAGGGACACGACAGGGTTGCTGCATTTCACCGCTGCTTTTTGCTTTGTTTATAGAACCATTAAGTCAGGATATAACAGGAGTAAGAACGCCAGGAGGGGAACAGAAATTAGCATTATTTGCTGACGACTTACTTTTAACATTAACCTATCCCTCACAGGCACTCCCCCAAATCATGGAAGCACTATCACAATATGATTCTTTATTGGGATATAAGGTCAATGAAATGCAGGTATTAACTTTAAACTATGAACCACCAGTCGAAAATAAGAATTGTCATAAATGGAAATGGGATGCAGATAGCATTAGGTATTTAGGGGTGGAAATACATCGTGACTTCACCAAAATGTTCAATGCCAACTATGCCCCTCTAAATGAATCTATAAAATCAGATATACAAAGATGGAACACTATTCCATTTCTGGACCTACACTCCAGGATTGAATCAATCAGATTAAATATTCTGCTATATTTGTTTCAGTCTTTACCAATTGCTATACCACAAAAACAGTTTGCGGCATGGAATAGAATATTGTCAAAATATATCTGGAATGGGAAAAAAGCTGGAGTTAAATATAAAACGCTCCAATTAAAGAAAGAAAAGGGAGGTCGTGGGCTTCCCTGTCTGCGAGAATATTACTGTGCAGCTCAGCTAAGACCACTGATTTGTCTCTGTTGTCCAGACTACACCGCCGGATGGAAAGATGTTGAAGGAACAATAGTAAAAGGAATACCAGTTTCAGCGTTAATATCGGACATAAAATTCCAGAATAAAATATATATGGCAGATAAACCTATACTACAAATAATGATATCTGCTTGGAAAGAAGTAACAAAAATTGGTGGTTTGGAAAATGCCTCTAAGGTTTTAAGATGGTGTGCATATGATTCAGATTTTACTCCAAATCAATATGATATTAGATTCAAAAACTGGATTTCAAAGGGTATAACTAATTATTATTCATGTGTCCATAAGGGAGCATTTCAAAGCTTTGAATCTTTAAGGAGTAAACATGACTTGGGGCCAGATGATTTTTTTAGATACGCATGCAAGATACAATGGGCTACTACTGGGTCTAATGTTTGGCGTGAATTTTGCTGGAAAAGCATTATGAGATTTTTCATTACCCCTGCTCAACAAAGATATCGAGGAATTGGTGATAAATGTTGGAGATGTGGTGGAGACGGAGCCAACCATTTCCACATCTTTTGGGACTGTAAAGTTATCCGCCAGTATTGGTCTCTAATCCATGATCATTTACAAAATGTTTTTTCTTTTGTTTTTCCTGCAACTTTTGAGACCATTTTTTTGTGCAATGTACCAGTGGATAAACTGAATTCCAACGACAGAAGACTCCTGTATATCTTACTGGCCGCAAGTAAAAAGCCTCTTACGAGAAGATGGCTAAAGCCTGAACCACCAAAGATGGAAGACTGGATACATTCTGTACAACAGATCTATACGATGGAAAAAGTGTCATTTTCTCTTAAACTTCAGAGGGATACCTTCTACACAATATGGTCTAAATGGATAGACTATGTTAAGCATATGAGGTGTGATTTTGTATATGTCACGGAGTATAAGGTGGACTCACGCGCAGGACTCCGGGATGATGCACACAAGAGAATTTATTGAAGAACAAAGTCCAGTGAGTGTATATACACAGATGCGGGGCAGTGCTATCTACAAAGGTGCGGGGCAGTGCTATATACAAAAGGTGAGGGGGGCAGGGCTCCAGGGGAAAACCCAGGGGAACACGCTCGTCTCTCTCCACACAGTCCAAACACAAATCCACTCGAACACCAGGGAAACAGTCCAGGGAGTCTGTACATAAAGAGACACTCGTTAGATTCCAAACACACACATAGGGGAAGATACTTGCTCAGACGCTTGACTTTCACTGACGCGATTCTCACAACGATCCAGCGAAGAACAGCCGTTGCTTCCTGGCTTAAATATCCTCCACACTGATGAGGCACAGGTGTCTCTTCCTCCAAGGGCGTGGGCCAAGGGCGTGAACCCATAATGAGTTCAGCCCTGGCGAGAGAGAGAGAGAGAGAGAGAGAGAAAAGAGGCAGAGACAGCTGATCAGCGACCAGCAGAACCTCCAGGCCGTGACAGTATAAGATGTTACAGCCCTGAGTACTATGTAAACCTACCTGCCCTGCTGCCCTCCAACCCTAGTCCCCCTTTTTTTGTTTTTTTGTTTGTTTGTTTTTCCTCTCTTTTTTCTTTTTTTCCTTCTTCTTTATTTTTTAATTATAACTTAAAAGTGTAACAGCAAAGAAAGTGTAAAAAGGCATACAATTGTTTTGTTCAACTCCTGTCCCAATAAAACAGATAATAGTAAAAAAAAATACTCGGAGAAACTTCTTCATTGTCATTTTCAACTACGTAATGTATTATATCTTGGCTAATTTGCTCTTTCAACGGACATAGAATACTTGTATTTAATCTCCTAGATGTGTCTCTTCTTTCGTTTCCTTGCACTACTTTCAGATACAGTGGGGCATGATCTGATAAATCCATCACTCCTATCCTGCAATTGACCACACTGTTAAAGTCTTTTTGAAACATAAAGAAATAGTCCAATCTAGCATAAAATGAATGTGGGTGAGAGAAAAAGGTATAGTCCTTTTTTATGGGGTTTAACTCTCTCCAGACATCTATAAGCCCTAAATCCTTTAAAATTAATTTAATATTTTTGGTTATTTTATTTAATCCCGGGGCATGTGGGTTTGATGAGTCTAAAGATGGATTGAGACGAGCGTTCAAATCTCCTCCCAAAATTAGAAGACCTTGTGCCTCTACAGCAATCATTTCAAAGACTTCTATTTCTTCTCTTTTTAATTTTGACATTAATTTGCTTCTTTTAATATGATTCACCAAGCCATTTACATTAAATGACACTACTTTAGTTACCTTACAAAGCATTATTGTACGACCTTATATGATTTTAATCTCTGAACATAACCAGAAATCGAAAAGTACACCCCTATGGGAAAAAAGAAAACAAAAAACAAAGAAAAAAAACAACATTATAGAAAAAAAAACATTGTACAACAAAAACATACAATCATGTTGACTTCCAGAAACATAAATGCTATATTAGCTGTAATTGGTGAGGGAAAAGCTCTTCTATCGACTTGTGGAAGAGTGCCCTCTTCGACATGCAGGCTGAAAGCCCAGGGGTCTGTAGGGTCCAGCTTACTATGCATGTAAATGGCTCGACTTTAATGTACTTTTATATGCCCTCTTTATGGAATTACCAAAATATAAAACTAAAACATCTTTATCAAAATAAAGTTCGTAGTCTCAGTTCCTCTTAAGTCTCTATACTCTTGAGTTTACCTCTAATATGATGCTCCGTCACAAGCAGCCTGGTTATCCACAGTCATCTTGGTGCCTAAATACCTGGAGACGCTCCTTGAAACCCTGCTTTTGGATCGTGTTTCCACGTTTCTTCTTCGTACTTGTTTGCCAAGTCTGCTGTTTTATTTGATCCACGAGTGTATCCCTGTCTTTCACAACGTCTACTGATAATCCTCTCTTCACCATGTCCATAGTCGCTTCATGCGCCGTGTTGTACGTCGCGGTTTCATCTCTGTAGTAAAGGCGTCTGGAAGCGAATGTTATTCTCCTTAAGGACCTTCTTCACTGACGCATATTCTTTTCTTCTTCGTTGTATCTCCGGGGCATAATCATTGTCCACATATATCCTATTTCCCTGAAAATCAAACCCTCTAGCCTGCCAGGCCTTCTTGATAATGTCTTCTTTGATACGATAACTTGCGAGTTTGACAACAATTGAGCGTGGAGGGGCTCCATCAGGGGGTTTCTCAGCACCGGCCCGGTGTGCTCTTTCGATTCTCAACGTGGTGGGAGAAGAGAGACGCATTGTCTTTTCAAATCAAACCTCTACAAAGTTTACAAGAGACGGGAATTTGTCCTCTTCCCCTTCCTTTACGCCATATATTCTGAGATTCTCGCGACGTGACCTTCCCTCTAAATCCAGTAGCTTAGTTTCGCATCGCATCTGAAGATTTGCTAATTCCATTAGCAGCTCCTCCAAAACCTGAATTAGAGTCTCCACAACATCTATGCGTCCCTCTGCTGTATCGAGTCTTTTACCAATGCCGTCCACATTCTCCCTTATGGCATTAAACTGCCCATTTGTGTCTTTTCTGAAAGCACACAATTCTTTTAATATCATATCCATCGTAGCTGGGTAGTCTTTCGCACTAGCATTAGCATCAGGTTGCTGGTCTTCTTCCATATTACTACTAGCTTGCGACGAAGCATCTTCTTCCACTTCACTACGTTCTCTTACGTCCTTTTTCTTAAATTTTCTGGGCATTTTTATTCCAAAAACAAATTCCCCACACTATCAATCTGAGCTTCTTCAGTTTCGAGTTAGATAAATTGGGGGAAAAAAGTAATAAGGTCGGGAGCGATTACCCTACACAGCCATCACACGACCCGCCAGACTGGAAGTCCAAGGTTATCAGGTTTGAGTTCCGAAAAAACAATATTTCTTATCTGATTTAATTGATACAGATGATCTCTTCATGCACTTCTTGGACCTTTTTTTTTTTTATCACTGCTGCTGATTATTATTTCTTTTCCTCACAGTCCTGTTCTCATCACTTACATGAGTAGTGACTTCCATGACAGAGCTCACAAGGTCAGAAAAGGAGTCCAGGAATGGATCTAAAGAAAGCAGCAGTACTCAGAGCTCATCACATGACATCACTGAGACAAACTACATTTTCCCCAAACAAACAACAGGAAACAGTTTTTAGAGAAAACTGTGGAAACTTTAGGAAACAGAATTTGATCCAGTGGTAAAGCTGTGAACATCAGACAGACAGATGTCAGTGAGTGTGATCCTCCATGATCTCCTCTCTTGTGTAACCAGCAGATCTTCACTCTTAGCTTCAGTAAATTATTATGCAAGAAAGTTCAGACTCACCTTTGACTTTGAGTGTCACTACTTTCTGTAACAGGATGTTTCCATACTTCTTGTAGACGGTGCAGGTGTAGACTCCACTGTCAGTGAGGTGGAGGTCTTTCAGTTTCAGACTGAGGTCTTTAGTGTTCAGTGGGTCTTCATTCATCTCTGTGTGGCCTCTATAAACTGGATCTTGTGACAGATGCTGTTTTTTGCTACTATCATACAAGTGGATCATCTTTTCTTCAGGACAAGTGAGTTTCCACTCCACTTTGACGTCCTGAGAAAGGTCATCGGTGACTATAAATGGTATCAGGACAGTCGTCTGCCCCTGGCTCACCTCCACCATCTCCACCTGGAGAACTGACAGCAGAATATAAATGAAATGAAACCTTTATTTGTGTCTACAGACAGACAGACATCCATGAGTGTGATCCTCCATCATAGCCTCTGCTGAGTAACCAGCAGCTCTTCACTCACATTTTCAGTGACTGTGGACAAACAGATGTTACTCTCACCTCTGACACTGAGAGTCACTGATTTCTGTAGCAGCATGTGTCCATCCTTGTTGTAGACGGTGCAGGTGTAGACTCCACTGTCAGTGAGGTGGAGGTCTTTCAGGGTCAGACTGAGACAAAAAAATCCCAGTTTGTGTGACATTTTAATGAGAGCAAAATTGGAGGGGAAGGTCAAATTGTCCTCTGAGAAACTGGTGTGTTACTCACTGCATAGATGCATGGCATCTAATCCACGTAGAGGAACGGTGTGGCCAACTGCAGGCAAGCTCTCTTTGGATTCAAAGAATCTTGTGTGTGCCATTCAGAGTGGGGAGTGTGGACTTGTGCCTTGTTTCTCTCCTGTTCCCACACCTGTTTTTCCCTCTGAAGAACTGGTAACCAGTGTGAAACATCAGGGATGCTCGATCAGACCAGCGAGAGCAAACAAACCCAGCCCTCCCAGCTTATGGTTTAACCTTTATTGGGGGAGAAAACTTTTTAGCCCTAATTTTGACAGGGAGTAGAGACTCTTTGAACCCTTTTCTGGATCTTCAGAGGGGATGAAGGAGGAGGAGGAGGAAGGAGAGATAGGTCAGTGTTTTATTGTAAGATAGAGACCTGGGACTATTCTGGGAATGACAGCCTGCTTTGGCCCATCGGTGGAGGATCTCATGACGAGAGACGGCAGGGAGAAGGACAGTGTTTCATCGATAACAGCTCCAACACCTACAGTCTATATAATATATACATCAATGTATATTTTGTGTACTTAATGTATATAATATAATGTTCTTCTGTCCCTTTTGCACAGTGCAGGAGCGTGTCAGGATAGATTTCACTGCGTGTTGTACTTGTATAACTGTGCATGTGACAAATAAAGAATCTTGAATCTACAATAATCACCACAAACAAGGCTCTGACACATGGATTGTTTTTTATAGTTTATTTAAAAGGATAAATCCCAAAAATGTGAAAACAAAAACATCAACAGGCAAAACAGAGCTGACAATGTTCCTGATGTCTGTCTGTAAATAAAGGGTGAGTGGAAAACTAAAGCTGGGATTGTGAAACTTGCTGTGATTACTAACAGCTGCACGAGTCCTGGAGTCACTAATAACCACAAAGACCTGCCACCTGTTGGTGGCAGGTCTTTAATTCTAGTAACTTTGGTAGGGTGTATGTTGGAGCGCTCTCTCCTTGTTTGCTTTTTAAAAGGGGAACAAAGCTCAGCATTACATAGATAAGGGATTAGGTGGGGAATACTTTCAATGCAAACCCAGGATGACAGCACAAGGTGAGGCAGAGGAGGAGCAGAGAAGTGACGAAGGAGGACCAAAAGGATTCTTCTGTAACTTTGGGTTTGCAGCAATAAGCAGGTGGATTTTAAATGTTTCTAGCTGTTAATTGTTTGCACAGTTTCCATGCTGTTATTTTTTTAGCTTTGGGGCCGTTTTTATAATAGTTTGTCTGAGGTATTTAAGCTTCTATTTGTTTATCCAGAATATTGTTTAGCTGATTCTATATGAGCTCGTTCCAGTTCTTTCAGTCAGTCTGTGGCTTCTCTCCTGATCATTTTCCCTGTTCCTCATAAATCCCGAGGATGGGGCCCGTGGGTCCATGTTAGAGTCTGGACATATTTCCAACCTGAAAAGAAGAAATGATATTCAGTTACCTTTGTGTGCTGCAGAAATGCCTGTCTTGGTAGATGGAACGGGCAACACTTCACTATTAAAAATCCCTCCTGTGGTGAGCAGTGGCAAATCACTTCAGTCGAGCTCGTGCACCACAGTTTGTTTTTGACGTTGACACACAAACCACTGCCTAGGCTCTCACCAGATAAGGAGGCTTCTCTGTCGGCTCGGTAGCATGCTAGTCTGGTTAGCTGGATAGCCGAGTCTGCAATGTCCGCGTTCAAGCTAAATCCGAATATTACTTGTCTGTCACCACTGAGAAAATAATCCACAGACGTTCTGCAATGAAAGTGGTAAATGATATCACTGTTGCACTTGATAAGAAACAACACTGTGCATCCCTTTTTATTGATTTGTCAAAAGCATTGCACACTGTTAATCATTGTATTTAAAAACTTTGACTCCTCCAGTCAGGACTCGCTGAGAGAGCATGGTTCTCTAATGACCTCAGTAACAGGTCTCATTGCATTAAATCTAATGGTCTATGTTCTGAATCTGTTACAGTGCACAGGGCTTTGTATTAGGTCCCCTTCTATTTATCATTTACATTAACAATCTCTGACTAAATGTGTCAGATGCAAGCTTGCATTTCTATGCTGATGACACAGTTATTGACAGCTGTGGTTCAACTCTTGTCCAAGACATTGATTCCTTCCAGAAAGTATTTTTTACTGTCCAACACTCATTACTTCAGCTTAAACTTGATCTCAATGCAGACAAAACAAAGCTGTTGATTGAGTCAGTAATCACCCTTGAAGCTAATAAAATAGAGTTGGTTCACACGTATAAATATCTGTTTATCTGATGGCTCGCTCACCTTCAAACCACATGTAGAGGATTTCATGAAAAAACTAAAGTTAACACTGAGTTTTATTTTCAAAACAAGTTGTGTTTTTCTTTGAATACAAAGAAGCAGCTTGTTGCTGACAGTTTTACCTGGATTATGAAAATATTCTATATATGAATGATTAATGTCTTTAAGTGGTTGATACCATGCTTCTCTGGGGTCCTGGTACTCGGTCCACTCTGGCCCGCGGGCTCATCACTACAGTCCACTGTGCTTCCTGTGGCTTCCATGGCTGCTGGGTGACCCCCTGTCATGGCTCCCGACACCCACTATCAGATAATTACATGGAGAAGCCTTTGAATACAAATGTGTTCACGCACACAGGTGTGTATACAGGTGTACACACAGGTGTTCACAGACACACTATCTTCCTTGGCTGCTGCCTCAAAGCATATCCTGCATTGTTGGTCTTGTGTGCTGCTCAGTAACATTCAAGATTTATTATTTACTGTTACTTATTTCAATTCAATTCAATTTTATTTATATAGCGCCAAATCACAACAAAAGTCGCCTCAAGGAGCTTCATAGATACAGAGAAAAACCCAACAATCATATGACCCCCTATGAGCAAGCACTTTGGTGACAGTGGGAAGGAAAAACTCCCTTTTAACAGGAAGAAACCTCCAGCAGAACCAGGCTCAGGGAGGGGCGGGGCCATCTGCTGCGACCGGTTGGGGTGAAAGAAGGAAAACAGGATAAAGACATGCTGTGGAAGAGAGACAGAGATTAATAACAGATATGATTCGATGCAGAGAGGTCTATTAACACAAAGTGAGTGAGAAAGGTGACTGGAAAGGAAAACTCAATGCATCATGGGAATCCCCGGCAGCCTACGTCTATTGCAGCATAACTAAGGGAGGATTCAGGGTCACCTGGTCCAGCCCTAACTATATGCTTTAGCAAAAAGGAAAGTTTTAAGCCTAATCTTGAAAGTAGAGATGGTGTCTGTCTCCTGAATCCAAACTGGAAGCTGGTTCCACAGAAGAGGAGCCTGAAAACTGAAGGCTCTCCCTCCCATTCTACTTTTAAATACTCTAGGAACAACAAGTAGGCCTGCAGAGCGAGAGTGAAGTGCTCTAATAGGGTGATATGGCACTACAAGGTCATTAAGATAAGATGGGGCCTGATTATTTAACACCTTGTAGGTGAGGAGCAGGATTTAATTCAATTCAATTCAATTCAATTCAATTTTATTTATATAGCGCCAAATCACAACAAAAGTCGCCTCAAGGCGCTTTATATTGTACAGTAGATAGCACAATAATAAATACAGAGAAAACCCATAATATTAACAGATCATTTTCGTGTGTGTGTGTGTGTGTGTGTGTGTGTGTGTGTGTGTGTGTGTGTGTGTGTGTGTGTGTGTGTGTGTGTACGGGTTCGTACTATCCTGGTGGGGACTTTCTGCACCGTTGGGACCAAAATCCAGGTCCCCTCGGGGTTGAAAGCAATTTTCACATTCAAAATGCGGTTTTACTGTCAGGGTTACAATTAGGTAAGGGTTAGGGTTAGGCATTCATTTTTAATGGTTAGGGTAAGCGGCTAGGGAAAGCATTATGTCAATGGGATGTCCCCACGAGGATAGCAAACCACACGTGTGTGTGTGTGTGTCATATGTCATAGTGCTTGAAACACACATGAAAATATATTACAGGTTGATTCTTTTTTTCTTTTGGTTTGTGGAACAAAAATCAGCAACAAAGAAACGCTAGTACGTGCTGCCTTTAGGTGCACCTGGTAAATTCAGGAATCTCTACTCCAAACCACAGCAGGTTGTTTTAAAGGCTTTTCTGGGTTAATGTTTGTTTGTTGGCATAAACATGTCTGTGATCGCTGTGTTGTTCTTTTTGATGCAGTATTTCATGTAACTCGGTGCTAAAATCATAACAATTAAGTTTAACAGTTCTAGTGCTCATGCAGCATTTTAGATTAACTGAAGGCTTTTCAGGGAGTTTTTAGGACTTCCTGATAATAATGAATTACAGTAGTCTAGCCTGGAAGTAATACATGCATGAACTAGCTCTTCTGGACAGAGATCTCTGATGCACTGCAAAAACTCAAAATATTACCAAGTATATTTGTCTTATTTCTAGTCAAAATATCTTATTTCACTTAAAATAAGACGCAATCAGCTACAGAGCAACATTTTGTAACATATATGAACTTTTTTCAAGACGGTGAATCTTGAAACTAGAGAAAAACTGGAGAATTTTAACTTGTTCCATTGACAGATTTTTTCACTTATTTCAAGCTAAAATATTTAATGTAATTCAAATTTAGACCGAAATAAAGTGAATAATATTATTTTATTATTACATTGATGCAGCACATGGTTCAGTTAGCTTTGTATAAACGTGTGTTAGAAATGTTCTTCAATCAGCTCTTTTTACTCTTACATTTCACAGCCAGTTTTTTACTTTTACTTGAGTAAAGAAGTTGAATTAGTACTTGGAGTATTTTAACAGTAGTACTTCTACTTCAGTACAGACTGTGTGTACTTTTACCACCTGTGTCTGAGACCTCCTTCAGGGTCCACCTGAAGCTCTCAGTCTGCTGTGGAAAAAGGAAATCCAGGTGAGTTTCTCCTGATCACCTGAGGCCGTCATTACTGTGTGAAACCACACACCACTCCTCACTCCTCCCACCCACTGCACACAGTCACTGAGTACAGACCGGCCGATAAAGGAAGAGGGGGAGCAAAGACGAGAAGTTCAACGTCATTTTGCAGAAGTGAAAGTGTGAGAGAGCAGCAGCAGAGCTGCAGTCGAGTCCTGTTTGTCTCTAAAAGAAGATTCACTGGAGTCCATCAGGTTTCTCTCAGCAACAGTGGTGAGTGCAGCTGATCACACTTCCTGTTTCTACACTAATCTTCACTCTGTTCACTGCATCAGGGCTCTTGAGTACCACCTCATTTCTCCATGGTGCGAGTTAGGCTGCGTCTATGCCCGGATAGATTTGAAAACAGCGCTCCGTGTCCACAGTAGCATTTTCCGTCGTTTTCACAGAGTTGTGCGTCCACATTAAAACGGCCGAAAACGCTTACGTTCCAGTACTGCGCATGCGTGAAAGGCAAGGCGATTCGACCGGTCTCATTTCTGTCTGCCGCTTATTTACTTTCCGGCTGTTTGAAACGTCGCTTTAACAGGTGGAGGAAAACCACCGAGTTTTTTAAATGGACTAACAGTGAGGTGGAGTTGTTGTTGCGAGTAACACAAAAGTACAAAGTTGCAAAAGCGAGTGAGAATTAAAGAATTTGAAGAAAAGCAATCTGGAGCATGTACAGACTGATATTAATCTTTAATCGGGCTGTCAAAACTGCTGCTGTATAATGCCCTCCACTATCTTTGTTTAATTGGTCACATGACTGCATCACATGACTAACATGCATCATCGTTTTAGAAAGTCTCTGTTTTCACTGTTCACACTGTGACACAAACGCACCGTCTCCAAATGTTTTGTTTTCAAAATGTTTTCCTTGGAGAAAACGCCGTCTCAGTGTGGAGGCCAAAATGGAGAGAAAACAGTGCTTTTTCAAACGAAAACGCATTAGTGTGGACGTAGTCTAAACAAATGCTAGGTCACACTGGTACGACCAGCCATTCCAGCAAAAACAAAAGGAAATCTCTGCAACTCTGAAAGTCTCAGTGTGGTCAATAACACATTATGCCCATATCGTTGGCTAAACCAATCAGAGAGAGGGCAGGACCTCTCTGATTGGCCATGGTCCAGATATTCCTGCAGGCCTACATGTGTATGTTTGAAAGTGCAGGTTGTGAGCAGCCTGATAGGAGTGGATGTAGCTGTGTGTAATGAGAAAAGATGAAAAGAATGATTGATAACTTTTTCGTTAAGGCCAGTGTTCTGACACGGAGCCATCAACCTCTGTGTCTAACTGTCAAAGAAGCTATTGAAGTATCTTGTTCTGTGTGTGATGCTGTCCGCTCTGTTGTGTCTGAGATTGTATGTAGAGTGTTGTATGTGCAGGTCCATGGATGGAAGTTTTGTTCCTATAATCCTCTCCACAGACTTCATGATTCTTTGCAGAGCCTTCCTCTCTGTCTGTGTGGTGTTTCCATACCAGACAGTGATGCCTGCGGTGAGGATGCTCTCTATCAGTCCTCTGTAGGCCTGGGTGAGAGGGTGGTGGTTCATGCCAGCTTTCCTGAGCAGCCTAATGAAATAAAGCCTTTGCTGGGCTTTTTTCACTGTTGCTGTAGTGTTGAGAGTCCAGCTCAGGTCTGATGTAACCTGCAGTCCCAGGAATCTGTGGCTGTTTGCCGTCTCCACCTCCGTCCCTTTGACGATAAGAGGCTGCAGGGGAGGGGGTTCTTCCAAAAGTCCAGTATTAATTCCTTGGTCTTGTCCGTGTTGAGGATGAGGTGAAGAAGCTTCTGTGATGAAAAGAAACTCAAAGAAGTCCAGACGCTTTTCTTTCCAAGCTCCTCAGACTACTGACGTTTGTTTCTCTCTTTTTAAAAATGAAATTTAAAGTGAATTTTGAATCAAATGTGTTTCTTTTCTTTCTCCCTCAGAGTGCAGACATGTCTGCTGCCAGCAATCTGCGATCTGAAGATCAGTTTCTGTGCTGCATCTGTCTGGATGTGTTCACTGATCCAGTCACTACATCATGTGGACACAACTTCTGCAAAACCTGCATCAGTCAGCACTGGGACATGAATCAGAGCTGTCAGTGTCCCATGTGTAAAGAGACTTTCTACACTAGACCTCAGCTGAGGGTCAACACCTTCATCTCTGAGATGGTTGCTCAGTTCAGACGTGAAGCTCAGCAGAAAGCCAGCAGCAGCAGCTCAGAGCAACAAGCTGCCAAACCAGGAGAAGTTCCCTGTGACGTCTGCACTGGAACCAGACTGAAGGCCCTGAAGTCCTGCCTGGTGTGTCAGACCTCCTACTGTCAGACTCACCTGGAGCCTCATCTGACAGTGAAAGGTCTGAAAAGACATCAGCTGATTGATGCTGTGGAGAACCTGGAAGGCAGGATGTGCACGAAGCACGATAACCTTCTGCAGCTGTTCTGTAAGACCGACCAGACATGTGTCTGCATGCTCTGCCCTGTTTTAGACCACAAGAACCACGAGTTTGTTCCTCTGAGAGAAGAATATGAAGGAAAGAAGGCAGAGCTGGAGAAGACAGAGGCTGAGATTCAGCAGATGATCCAGAAGAGACGACTGAAGATTCAGGAGATCACAGAGTCGGTGAGGATGAGTAAAGATGCTGCAGACAGACAGAAAGCAGAAGGTGTTCAGGTCTTCACTGCTCTGATGGAGTCTGTTGAGAGACGCCTGAAGGAGCTCATGAAGGAGATCGAAGACAAACAGGAAACTACAGAGAAACAGGCTGAAGGTCTCATCAAAGATCTGGAACAGGAAATCTCTGAGCTGATGGAGAGAAGCTCTGAGGTGGAGCAGCTCTCACGCTCTGAAGACCACCTCCACCTCCTCCAAAGCTTCTCCTCCCTGAAAGCTGCTCCACCCAGCAAGGACTGGACAGAGGTCAGAGTTCATCCACCATCATATGAGGGGACTGTGGGGAGAGCTGTGGCTCAGCTGGAGGAGACAATCAGGAAACTCATGAAGAAGAAGCTGTTTGAGGCTGAGCTGCAGAGGGTGCAGCAGTATGAGGTGGATGTGACTCTGGATCCTGATACAGCAAATTCCTGGCTCATCCTGTCTGATGATGGAAAACAAGTGTATCATAGTGATGTGAGGAAGAATCTTCCAGACAACCCAGAGAGATTTTCTCTGTGTGCTTGTGTTTTAGGAGAGCAGAGTTTCTCTTCAGGCAGATTTTACTTTGAGGTTCAGGTTAAAGGAAAGACTGACTGGGATTTAGGAGTGGCCACAGAGTCGATCAACAGGAAGGGAGAAATCATAGAGAGACCTCAGGATGGTTTCTGGACTGTAGGGCTGGTAAATGGAAATGAGTACGAAGCTAATGCTGGTCCTCCAGTCCCCCTCTGTCTTCATCCTGGTCCTGAGAAGGTGGGGGTGTTTGTGGATTATGAGGAGGGTCTGGTCTCCTTTTATGATGTAGGTGCTGCAGCTCTTATTTACTCCTTTACTGGCTGCTCCTTCACTCACAAACTCCACCCATACTTCAGTCCCTGTAACAATGATGGTGGTGAAAACTCTGCACCTCTGATCATCTGTCCTGTCAATCAAACTGAGTCGATAGACGACTGATTTTATTTGATGAATGATTGATTTTTATTGAAGGGAACAAATGAACATATTGAGTGTAAATCCTCTACAGTCTCCATGTTTCTATAGAATCTGATCATCAGGACTCTGATTCACACTTTGATTCTCATGGAGTTTGATTTGAACAGAAGTGTGTTGGTATAACTTTAATGTGGTAATATGCTTTTGTTTGTATGATTTGGCACCCTCTTGTGGCCACAGTTGGTACTTGGGAAGTTGTTATGCCCAGCTAGTTTGCTACAAGTGCTCAGTGGAGGTGAAACCTTTGCCCACGCATGCCTGTAAGTTTCCATTACATACTATAACCTTAACCTCTTAAGCCCCAAGGGGGTTTCTGAGCTTCCTGCTCGAAAATGTAATGCCTAAATTAAATTGATTATTTCTCTGCAATTACAAACTCTGTCCTTACAATCTTGGTATCAAAATAAAGCAAACACTTGAGAAATTTAATCAGAGGTGTAAATATTAAAGCAGATATTACTGTGTCAAAGTTACTGAGACTGGAACACAGAAAAAGTAAGTAGATGTTATTCTCGCCTAATTTTTTTTGTTGTAATTTTTAGCATATAACCCTTTTAAAAATATGCCTCAGCTCACATTTGGTTCCAGAAATCCAGTAACAAACATATAAGCATAATCTGTGCAAAGATTTGTGTTTCTAAAGTAAAACAGTGAAAAACTACAGCCCTGTCAATACATGAATATCCAGACGTTGTACAAAAATGTCCAATTTTGGCACACAATTGGACACCATGCCAGTTTATTTTTTTAGGTGTTAAAGAGCAGAAATTAATAAATTTATTAACAGGCCTAAACATGCTTTTTTTTAAAAATATATTTTTGAAGAATTAACCACACATTTACATGGTAATGGCCCTTTTCTGCCATGCGCATAGAGCATTTGATTGGCCTCTGGCCCTTTAAACTCTGAGGGGCTGTAACTTTGGTTTCTTTTGGTCAGTTTGCGTGATTGACACCTCTTTTTAATTGTTTGAGCCAATAGAGTCACAGTAACGATGCCACGTTCACGTCACTTCAACCAATCAGACGTAATGCCAAAACCCACGTGTGTCCACATTTATTGCATGTGGCGTCTGTCCAGTCATGTGTCTGTAGGTGGGTCTAAAATGGAGGTTGTTGACGGAAAACGGCTCTGGGTACGTGGTGACGTGTGACATAGACCGGAACAGGTGGTTGTTCAGGGAAGAGGAAGATTTGTTGGAGAAACTTTTAGAGTACGTTCCATACGGTTTAAGTGAATCGATTAGTTTTTGGACTTTGGACTACGGATTTGGATCACGGACTTTGGCAGTTGGGCATAAACTGGTATGTGACTGGCTGGAATGGCGGCTCAGGTGGGTGAGGATGATGATATGGATTTTGGTGACTGGACCCCGGTTGCTGGCGGGGGAAGATCAGGAAGAGGGAGAAGCAGGACAGAGGAGGCAAGTTTATTTGGGACACAGACTAGTAAACGGAGCTTGGAAGAGAACATTTCGGAGGAGGGGTCCAGAGTTGTCCGGAGGAAAACGGTGAGGGAGGAATTCAAAATAATTCTAAGGTTCAGGAAGGAAGATGAGGATGTGCAGCTAAGCCCCATAGCGTTGTCTAGAGAACTGAAAAAGAAGTTTGGAGATGTTCAGCTGGCTAAAATTCTCAGGGATGGGAACTTGCTGATAGTGGTTAAGACAGAAGAACAAAAAAATAAAGTGTTGAATGCTGAAAGTATTTGTAGGAAGACTGTAGGAGACAAAAGGATCTTAGGAGACAACAAAGTGACACGGGGGGTGATTACGGGTATCCCTGTAGGAGAGGACCTGGAGAAGCTCAAGCGATGTATTAATGGTGGTGAGGTCAGCAAAGTACAAAGACTGCTGAAAACGATTAATGGGGAGAGGGTGAGTAGCCTGTCGGTTCTATTGGAATTCCAGGAGGCTGTCCTGCCAGACAGAGTTAAAATAGGATGCATGAGCTTTCCTGTTAGACCATATGTGCCACCACCCTCAGGTGTTAAAAATGCCAAAGATACGGACACATCGCTGCAGTTTGCAAAGGGAAACAGAGGTGCCCCAAGTGTGGAGGTGAACACCGATATGACGAATGTGGGGATAGTGTACAGGATAAATGCAGTAACTGTGGGGGGCAGCACAGGGTGAGTTATGGGGGGTGTGAAGTAAGGAAGAAGGCTGTGGAGGTCGAGCAAGTCAAAGTAGCTCACAACTTAAGTTACGCTGAGGCTGTCAAAAGGGTACAAAAGGAAAAGGACAGGATAGAAAAGGTTCGACCATCAACGTCAGAAGTAATACATACACAGGGAGCTTGTACAGGACTGACAGTGGAGAAGATGATTTTGTTTATAGCCTATGTCATAAATTGTACAGACCAGGTGAAACACAAAACAGAGAAAATTAAAATAGTTGTGAAAGGAGCAGAGAGGTTTTTTGGCATTAAAGATATATCTTGGGAAACTGTCAATAAAAGACTTGGAGGGGAGGGGAAGGCAGGAGGACCAGAGGAGAGTGTAATATGATTATTTTACAGTGGAATGCCAGAAGTCTGATTGCAAATGGACAAGAATTTAAAGGATTCGTCAAACAATGCAAAAAGAAACCAGACATAATCTGCATTCAGGAGACCTGGCTCAAACCTACTTTAGATTTTGTTATTAAAGGTTATAGTAGTGTTCGCAGAGATAGAAGGGAGGGTAATGGAGGAGGGTGTGCAATATTTGTGGCACAAGGGATTCAATATAGAAGGGATTCAATATAGAGTTGTAGCTTTGGGAACACAGAATGTATTGTACTTGAAGTCTAGGGAGGGCCTGGAAGTTTCAGCGTGATTAATTTCTACAATCCAGCTAATAAACTGATATCGGTGGATGAACTTGACACATATTTAAAGGGAAAAGTAATTTGGTGTGGGGATTTTAATGCACACAGCATATTATGGGGTAAGGGTAATGATCGGAATGGTGCAGTGATTGAGGACTTGATGGAGATGACGAATTTTGTGTGTTTGAATGATGGAAGTGGCACGAGAGTGGATGTTAGAGCAGGTGCAGAATCAGCAATTGACCTTACATTGGTGTCAGACTCGCTGGCAGGTATTTTTTCATGGCAGGTACTGAAAGAGACAACTGTAGGCAGTGACCATTATCCTATAATGACGATGATTGAGTTCAGTATAGAAAAACGAGACGTAAGGGGGG
Source organism: Oreochromis niloticus (assembly GCF_001858045.2). Classification (NCBI taxonomy): domain Eukaryota; kingdom Metazoa; phylum Chordata; class Actinopteri; order Cichliformes; family Cichlidae; genus Oreochromis; species Oreochromis niloticus. Next base: position 83,868,210 of record NC_031967.2, on the reverse strand, counting down.
TGAAGCAGTGGTGTTTTAGGGATGCTGATTGGGATACATTTAGATTAGTTAGTGATCAAGAAATGCAAAAGATTGATATGAATGTGGGGGTGGATGAGTTAAATTGTTTTATTTGTAAGGCATTTTTAGAGGCGGCCAGCAGGGTGATGAAGAGGAAAGACGGTAGAGGGGAGAAGAAGATTGTACCATGGTGGACACAGGAGTGTGATAAAGTGATTAAATATCAAAATAGGGCATTTAAGACTTTAAAGAACAATCACAGTTTTCAGAATTTCATTGACTATAAAAGATTGCAAGCTACGGTAAAAAGAACCGTTAAAAGTGCAAAGAGGGACTTATGGAGGGTGTTTTGTAATTCAGTGGGGAGGGAGACAAGAATACAGAACATCTGGTCAATGATTAGAAGGATGAATGGTATGAAAAGGGAGTGTGATTATCCAATCCTGAGGGATGGAGACATCATAGCAGTAACAGATGGAGGGGAAAAGCAAATGTGTTGGCAAAAACCTTTGTTAAAGTCCACAGTTCAGGCAATGTTAGTGAGGAAGGGCGACGAGGAAGAGACCTGACTGTTGCAGAGAATAGAGGCTTAATGGACCTGGTAGGGGATATGGATGATTCATTAAATATCCTTTTTACAAAGTCAGAACTACATCGAGTACTACAGAAATCTAAATTATCAGCACCGGGAAAAGATCAGGTATGCTATACCATGTTAAACCAACTCAGTGAGTCAGCCAAAGATCTTTTGTTAGGGTTATATAACAGAGTTTGGGAGAGTGGGAAACTGCAGCAAAGCTGGAAGGAAGCTGTGGTGGTACCCATACGGAAACCTGGAAAGGATGTCACAAATCCAGGAAATTTTTAGACCTATAGCGTTAACATCGCATGTTTGTAAAGTGATGGAGCGTATGATAACTGAGAGATTGACGTACTATTTGGAAACTAGAGGATTTATCTCTAAATATCAAAGTGGGTTTAGAAGAGGGAGGAATACTATGGATCCAGTTTTATGTTTGGAACATGAAGTTAGAAAAGCACAAACAAACAGTGAGAGTGTAGTTGCGGTGTTTTTGATATAGAAAAGGCCTATGATATGATGTGGAGAGATGGCCTACTGATTAAACTCTGTAAATTGGGTATTAGGGGGAGGATGTACGGGTGGATAATGGATTTTTTTTAAAGGGGCGACATATTCAAGTGAGGATTGGGAAGGTTTTTTCTGAAATGTTTTTGGTAGAAAATGGTACACCTCAAGGGAGCGTAGTGAGCCCTTTGTTATTTTCTTTGATGGTAGATGATGTGTTTAGTGATATAGAGGCAGGGGTGGGATGTTCACTTTTTGCTGATGATGGATCAATATGGAAGAGAGGGAAAAATATAGAGTATATTGTGAAGAAACTGCAGGGAACAATTAGAAGAGTCGAATAGTGGTCTTATAAGTGGGGTTTTAAATTTTCAGTTGATAAAACCAAGGTGATGTTTTTTCAAATCGAATCAAATCACTTTTATTGTCACATCACATGTGCAGGTACACTGATACAGTACATGTGAGTGAAATTCTTGTGTGCGAGCTTCACAAGCAACAGAGGTGTGCAAAAATACAATAACATGAAACAAGCAAAATATAAGGATGGCTAAATCTGAGAATTATATGAATAAATATATGTACAATATAAGAGTGTATGCATATTACTGAATGTGTATACTAAATATGTATGTCTACGTGTGTGTGTGTGTGTGTGTGTGTGTGTGTGTGTGTGTGTATACATATTTTACAAATTAAATAGAGTAAAAATAAAATAAATATATAAAATATACAGAGGTTGGTAGTTGGATATTGTGCAAAACAAGTGGCATTTATATACAGTATGGAGTGCATAATGTTGAAGTTCTGGTAAGTGAGGGTGAGGTGTCTATGAAGTGTTCAGCAGTCTGATGGCCTGGTGGAAAAAGCTGTCTCTCAGTCTGCTGGTACGGGACCGGATGCTGCAGAACCTCCTTCCTGATGGAAGTAGTCTGAACAGTGTATGGCTGGGGTGACTGGAGTCCTTGATGATCCTCCCCGCTGTCCTCAGGCACCGCTTCCTGTAGATGTCTTGGAGGGAGGGAAGCTCACCTCCAATTATCCGTTCAGAGCACCGCACTACTCTCTGGAGAGCTTTGCAGTTGTAAGCGGTGCTGTTGCCATACCAGGTGGTGATCCATCCAGTGAGGATGCTCTCAATGGCACAGCGATAGAAGGTCCTGAGGATGCGGGGGCTCATGCCAAATCTTTTCAGTCTCCTGAGGAAGAAGAGGTGCTGCTGCGCCTTCTTCACTGTTTTGTTTGTGTCCTGACCACGTAAGATCCTCGGCCAGATGTACACCAAGGAAGCAGAAGCTGCTCAGTCTCTCCACAGCAGCGCCGTTGATGGTGATGGGGGTGTGTACTTCTCTGCACCTCCGGAAGTCCACTATCAACTCCTTTGTCTTTGCGACGTTGAGGGTGAGATGGTTGTCTTGACACCAGTGGGTCAGGGCGCTGACCACCTCCCTGTAGGCCGTCTCATCACCGTTGGTGATAAGACCCACCACTTTTTTTTCTAGTTTCTAGTGGCCGTGTAGTCGTAGGTGTAGAGTGAGTACAGGAGAGGGCTCAGTACACACCCCTGTGGAGCACCAGTGTTCAGTGTGATGGGGGATGAGGTGATGCTGCCCAGTCTGACCACTTGGCGTCTGTCAGTCAGGAAGTTAAGGATCCAGCTGCAGAGGGAGCTGCTCAGTCCTAGATCCTGTAGTTTCCTGTCCAGCTTCGAGGGAACGATGGTGTTGAATGCTGAGCTGTAATCTACAAACAGCATTCTCACATACGTGTCTCTCTTCTCCAGGTGTGACAGGGCAGCATGGAGTGTCAGGGCTATGGCATCATCAGTGGACCTGTTGTGGCGGTATGCAAATTGTAGAGGGTCCAGTGAGTCGGGTAGTGCAGAGCAAATGAAGTCCCTGACCAGCTTCTCGAAGCATTTGCTCACGATGGGGGTCAGGGCTACAGGTCGCCAGTCGTTCAATGATGAGATGGTGGAGGATTTGGGTACAGGGACGATGGTGGCCATTTTGAAGCAGGCTGGGACTACAGACAGAGGGGAAGGAAGACAAGGAAGAGAGTTGGTAAGGACATCAAACTTAAGTTGTATGATCAAGAATTAGAAAGGGTGAGTAAATTTAAGTTTCTTGGATTGTGGTTTGATGAGAGGTTAACATGGGCTGCACATATTCAGAAGGTGGTGGACAAATGTAAAAAAGTGTTGAATATAATGAGGTGTTTAGTTGGGAGGGACTGGGGAGCGGATAGGAAGTCTTTGAGGGCCATATACACTGGGTTGGTCAGATCACTGTTGGATTATGGGTGTGTAGCATATAACTCAGCAGCAGACAACTCTGGTAAAGTTAGACCATATTCAGTATCAGGCACTACGAATTTGCACAGGTGCTTTTAAAACAACTCCAACAGCAGCTTTACTGGTGGAGATGGGAGAGATGCCATTAGGACTGAGAAGGGAGCAGCTCATACTTAGTTATTGGGCTAATTTACAGGGCCACTGGCAGGATCACCCAACGCATGAAGTACTTAAACCTTGCTGGGAGAAAGAAAGGAGGGAAACGAAGAGCTTTGGATGGATTGTGGGGAGACAAGCAACAGAATTAAATCTGGATCAGTTAAACATTAGTCACAGAGTACCGTTACCAGCAGTGCCTCCATGGATACTTCCTGATGCTACAGTAGACTTAACATTGTTGAAGAAGAAGAATGGGGATAAGGCATTTACTTTGAACTCTCATGCGGTACAGGCTTACATTGATCAGTATTATAGTTATGTTCAAATATATACAGACGCCTCAAAGAACACAACCGGTCAAATCGGTGTTGCAGTTGTGGTCCCAGAGTTTTCAGTGGAAATGGGTAAAAGGATTAGTGATGGGCTTTCTGTATACACTGGGGAAATGATCGCAATATTACTAGCCGTTCAGTGGGTGGAAGACGTGAGGCCATTACATGCTGTCATTTGTTCAGATTCCAGCTCATCATTGGTCAGTCTACAGCATAGTCACTCAGACAGTAGAGCAGATGTTTTGGCGGACATTCAGCAGACACTTTTCCGGATACACATGATGGGACTTGCAGTTGTGGTTTTATGGGTTCCGGCGCACTATGGAGTATGGGCGAATGAAAAAGCAGATAGAGTTGCAAAGGAGGCCATAAAACATGGGGTGGTTGACATGGCTATTAGTTTTGGCCACGCAGAGATAAGGAGTATGGTAAGGCAAGATATGAGAGCAAGATGGCAAAAGCAGTGGGAGGAGTAAAGGAAGGGACGCTGGTTGTATAAGATTCAAAGGAGGGTGGGAGGAATGAGAAATGCAGGACGGACTAGGAGGGAGGAGGTGATCACATCCAGACTGAGATTTGGACATACTGGCTTGAATAATACATTATTCATGATAGGGAAACATAGTACCGGGAAATGTGATTACTGTGGGGTAGAGGAAACTATAGAACATGTCATATTGCAGTGTCAGAGGTATCAGGTTGAGAGGAGACAATTGATTCAAAATCTCAGTAACCTGAAAATCAAACTGGATCTTGTTGATTTGTTGCGACAGGAATCGGGAAGTAAAAGTTATCAAGCCTTATTTCAGTTTTTAAAAGAGGGGAAACTGTTTGGAAGGGTTTGAGGGGTTTTTTTGGGGGGGGGGGGTTGAGCGTCGTTCCAGACCATACTCCATACCAGTTGGTGGCGGTAATGCACCCAACCGCCAATACAAATGTAAGAAAGAAGAAGAAGAAAACTGCTCTGATGCGGCTAGGTAGGCATGGTAACTACCGGCAATCACGTGGCTACCGGCGAAAATAACGGAGGAAATCGGGACGGTAAGCCAATTTCTGTCTTAGCGCATTTGCGCCGCTGTGTGTTTTTGTGGTCTTCTTTTGCGGCTAATTCAGTGAATTTTGGTGTGATCGTGGTGAAACTTTGTGTGTGGAGTCAGTGATAGCCCTGGAAGCTAACCAGCCTCTCTTTAACCGGTTACATGAAGTCTGAAGAATTTCTGGTTCGGTTTTGTTTGTTTAGCGGACTTCTGCGCATTTACGTAACTGCTCGTTTAATCGCGGCTTGTTTTCGGTGTGTTTGGTGGTTGTAGAAATGGTTTATATGACATTTTAGCTGAGATTCTGAGGTTTCTGTGGATACCACACATGTCTGGACTTATATTTCTCAACACGCGTTATAACCGATTAAACGTGATCTCCTCCTTTTTGCCCCCGGTACCGGGGGCGTGGGGCTTAAGTGGTTAACTATCGGATTTGTGATGCATGTGTAAATTGAGTATACTGAGTTACTATTTCAGCTGTATAGTCATTACTCATTTGTTAAGCTATTTGTGTGCTAGGGACTGTATCTTAGCATGTGTTTGCTAACTTGCTATGAGCAATAATGCTAGTTAACTGAAGTTGATGTTTATGTTTAATTTAGGCAACTTTAAGATTTATGTTTTTGCTGGTTGTCATTAAAAGTAAGTTTCAATTAGTACATTATGTATGCTCAGTGAATGAGAAGGTAATTATCTGTTTTGTGTTTATTTAGTTTTACAAAAAGAAAAGAGAAAGGAGAGATAAGGAAAATGGATAAGGGATAGCATGTACAAGAAGCCTTACTAACATGGCATGTAAACTGGAGATGCAGTTCGACGTAAAGAAGAATCTCAGTTCAAAGCATTCTCTTCTTCTCATTCTGTTCACTGTCTGTCAAACTGGATAAGCTAAATCACGCCCACATCTAGTGAGGACAGAACAAGAAGAAAAGTTGAATCAGGAAATGTTCCCACTGATGGAGACTCGAGCTGAAGAGCAAATATCAGAGAATAAATGTCCAAAAAGCTTCACTTACAATAAAGTTTGTTCAATGCTTTGAGTGAATCCAGACTCATGTGTGGCTGTTATACGGAGCATCAGAGTCCAGCTGAGTTATGTTGGATACAAACTGCTTATTTTGGCTCTGTGAGGATTTTGTTCACTGAAAGCTGATAAGACGGCTAATATTCAAAGAACTCTGTAGAGATTCATGCATCCATGTTCTCCACCTGCAGGTGTGGAGGAGAAAGGTGGAGCACAGACTGCTGCATCCTTCCAGTCACATCATTTTGATGATTATATTTCCATGTTGTGATGATTTGGGTTAAAGAGAAACAGAGTTGAACGGCTGCAGTCACAGCATGAATAAGATGCTGAAGCTGAGCTGTCAGTGAACATGTTTCACTGTGATTTGATTTGAAGAATAAAAGTGTGTGTGGCTGCTGACAGCTGCAGTCTCTGTTAGTCTGCATGTTCAACACACACACAACTTTCCCCCTGAGGCAACGATCCAGCAACAACACAAAGAACAGCTGCAGACACACACCCACACACACACACACAGTTAAGGAACATGAGCAGGAAGAGGCTGAAGTGGATTCAGCAGGTGGAGGATGCCCAACATCAGCTGGAAAGATTTACTGTGACGTTTGTTTGCTGTTTTCGCCTCGTGCATGAGAACATCACCAAATACACTCGAGACAGTTTTTAATATTTTATTGTTCAAGAGCAAAAAGACTGACGGACTGTGTTTAAGCTCACAAATGTCACACATGAAATATTCAGTGTTTATTTGCTGGTTTGTTGGCAGCAGCTCCTTAAAGTCTGTCACACATCTGTTTGACCATCTCCAGTTAATCTGAGCATCAGGCGGCTCAGCTGGTCTCTGGTGTGTAGCTGCTGTGCTGCGGTCCCATTCCTCAGTGAAAGTAACAGCAGATCCACATGTTTGAAAAGAAAGCTTTTAAACAGATGAATACACTCAGTAAAGGACAAAGAAATAAGTAAGAAAAATTTTAGCACCGAGTTACATGAAATACTGCATCAAAAAGAACAACACAGCGATCACAGACATGACTCCTGAATTTACCAGGCGCACCTAAAGGCAGCACAATTTAAACCGTAAATAATGATGTAGGCGCGCAAATCCTTTTCAAGCGTCACACCATCAAATGAGCCGGCTTACATTTGTTGCACTTCTACACCAAGTTTTTAGATTAGATTAGATAAAACTTTATTAATCCCTCGGGTGGGTTCCTCCGGGAAATTCGGTTTCCAGTAGCACAGCACCAAGCACTATGACATATCTCTCTCTCTCACACACACACACACACACACACACACACACACACACACACACACACACACACACACACACACACACAGTGTGTCACTGATAAAGCTGTGACACAGCAGCTCACTCAGTCCAGTCCAGGTAACAGACTCAGCTGTTAGCAGCAGCTCTCCCCTCACAGAGCTCAGCTGCTTATTTTAGTCAGCAGAAAAAATGAATATTATGGACTACAGCAGTCTGTCAGGGCCGTTCAAGGACACAAAGTCACACACAGGTTTAAACTGTTAGACTCATGAATATCCACAAAGTTCGATGCACATTTATCTTTAACAGGAGCAAACGGCCTGATCAGATAATATAACTCATAAAAGCTCATTTATGTAAATCTCTGCAGCTGAGGTCTGCAGTCCAACACCAGTGTGAGCAGAGAGGACTCAGCTGCTGGGCGGAGCTTATCTTCCTGTTCTGTTCAAATCCAGCATTAAAGTCTTCTTATGTTCACTCTTCAGTCTGATCATGTCTAACAAACTGTTCACCTCCTCCTCCCTCTGTGACTCATTCATGTCCACTTTACTCCTTAGTAAGTCTCCACAGCTCCAAACCAGCTCTGCACTCAGAGTTAGTCCACGTTTATCTAACGGTCCTTCCTGCTCAGATTGGAGCAGGAAGGACCCGTGGGTCAGAGGGGGTGTGTCATGATGTTTGTCTGATCTTCTCTGAAGCTCTGATGCTTCCTGACAGTCAGCAGCTTTGACCTTTGACTCAAATGAAGCATTTTCACTCCATCAGAACAGCAGAAACATGTTCGGGGTCATCATCATTATAAACTTCTAATGTTAGACAAACAGCTGCAGAACATCTGGCTGAGGTTAGTTAGCTGTTAGCTGTTAGCAGAGGAAGGCCAAAGCAAAGCTGCATCTTCATCTTCCTCAGTGGTGAATACACAAGAGATACTGTATATACACACAGGCTGCTCTTCATCACCAGCTCCTCCTCCTCCTTAGACTGTTTCTTCAGCAGTCAGAGGTTCCTGTTCTTGGTTCGTGTTCCTGAGGAGACAGAGGAGAGTCAGACACTCACATGGGTCCGTGGGTTTGATGCTGGAGTCTATCCCAGCTGTGCCAGCTGATCAATATCCTACAAACAGATTGATTGGTTCTCTGATCTGTGATCGATCAGCTGGGACTAGGATGAGGATCAGAGCCCAGAATTAAACCAGGTTCATACATTCATACCTGCACAGGCAGGTGAGTTCCTGTGATCATGTGACCCTACACATCCTCACTCACTGAGCTCATTTAAAGTGGACCAGCTGCAATTACCATGGTGACCTCACAGGTAAACACAGACACCACTGTGACCCTGCAAACATACCTCTTTTCCACTTTAATCTCAGATTTTGGTGCCCTCCTCCTCCTGAGACGTGCCAGCATGTCTGCCATGGCTCCCTTTAAGGTTGCTGCAGAGGAGAAAACAGGAGCGAGTCTCAGAGCTCATCAACTTATTTCTACATCACACACACACAAACCAGGTGACCATGTGCAAGACTCTTTCCTCTCCGCTGTGGTTTAGTTTGAATTTGAATAGTGGAAATACTAAAATCACTAGTGGAACATGAGTGAGCGTCCAAGCCTGCATGAACCCAGCAGAGCTGAACACTGACTCTGGTCAGGTCTCCAAATTCAGGCTGTTAGATTTATAAAACCGTACAACTAAATCTTAATGAGCAAGATTGAGTGAATCTGATTTCTGTGATTGAATATGTGGATGGAAATCTGGGTTCACAGCCTCTTATTTGTGCCCCTGCACGATATGTACCACCGGCAGATAGAGGAGGCGGCTGACATCCAGAAATCCTACCAGTGGCTGGACAAAGCTGGACTGAAAGACAGCACAGAGGCACTAATCATGGCAGCACAGGAACAAGCTCTGAGTACAAGATCCATAGAGGCTGGGGTCGATCACACCAGGCAAGACCCTTTACAGTAGATCGTACAATAATAGATACAGAGAAAAACCCAACAATCATATGACCCCCTATGAGCAGCACTTTGGCGACAGTGGGAAGGAAAAACTTTTAACAGGAAGAAACCTCCGGCAGAACCAGGCTGAGGGAGGGGCCTTTCCTTTCCAGTCACCTTTCTCACTCACTGTGTTAATAGACCTCTCTGCATTGAATCATATCTGTTATTAATCTCTGTCTCTCTTCCACAGCATGTCTTTATCCTGTTTTCCTTCTCTCACCCCAACTGGTCACAGCAGATGGCCCCGCCCCTCTCTAAGCCTGGTTCTGCCGGAGGTTTCTTCCTGTTAAAAGGGAGTTTTTCCTTCCCATAGTATGATCTACTGTACAATATAAAGCACCTTGAGGCGCCTGCTGTTGTGATTTCGTGCTGTATAAATGAAATTGAATTGAACTGAACAGAAGAGTGCAGTCCTAGGAACAGCAAAGATACTGTGCAGGACCCTCAAGCTCTGAGGCCTCTGGTGGATAATATCAGGTTTTTGTTTCACTCTCAGTTTATTAATGATTGCGTGTTTATTGAAGATGATTCTGGGTTATGTAGGCGCCTGAGATATTTCAGAGTTTCTCTGGTAAAGGAGCAGAAGGATGGACTCTCATCATATCTCTTTATACATGACATGAGCCGTGTCCAAATTCATGGGCTGCATCCTCCTGAGGACCCGGCCTTCGTGGTCTACGTGGGCCGGGTCCTCAGAAGGTCCGGTAAGCTGGAAGTAAACGGCTGTGAAATTGGACGGTCTAGCCTTCAGATTAGTGTCACCGCTGTCTCAGTGGACTTTAATAAACTCGGCCGTCTGCTCTTTGCTATCTAAAATATAACAGGACACTGACGTATGTTCTCGAACATCTCACACTTCTGTTTAATCAGTTTTCTGTTTGACGTTTATTCAGCTGTGTGAAAACCAAGGAGGAACCCACCCAGGGGATTAATAAAGTTTTATTTTATCTAATGTAATCTAATAACTTTAATCTCAGCCAAACCGATTTAGCCATAAACAAATAAAACACTGAAAAAAGCCCAACAATAACATTTTTAGGTTGTCTAAGTGACTTATATATTACGTTTAACCTGAGTAGCAAAATGATCTGAAAATGATGTGCCGGGAGTTGTGCCGTTCTCGACCCTCGAGCTCCCGGTGACCGTCGAGCTGGTGGATAACAGACGTCTCCGAAAACGTCGGAACACTTTTGCAAATATGCGATATCTTGATAAACTGAGCAAATATTTGAAGTTTACACAGCTACATTCTTGCCTGAAAATATGTTTAAAGTTTATTTTGTGACCCAGAAAGATTAGTAAGAGTAATTCTAAAATTTAGTAGCGGCCGCCATTGTTGAAAACTGGAATTGGCTGGGCCGCGCTATGAATTCTGGGATATGGTGGGCCACGAAGGACACACCCAACACATCCTTCAAATTCGGGGAAAAGGAGGACGCATTTGTCGGCTGCATTCGGAGGAGTCTACAAATTTGGACAGCCTTCGTCACGTCGCTGTGACGTAATCGGTCTACAAATGCATCCTCAGGAGGATGGAGCCCATGAATTTGAACACAACCATGATTTATTAGTCTGATTGCATTGTTTAGCAAATACTCACTGAGACCTGTGACTTGTTCACTCACCTCTGACACTGAGAGTCACTACTCTCTGTAGCAGCATGTGTCCATCCTTGTTGTAGACGGTGCAGGTGTAGACTCCACTGTCAGTAGGGTGGAGGTCTTTCAGGGTCAGACTGAGGTCTCCAGTTCTCAGTGGATCTTCATCCATCTCTGCGCGACCTCTGTAACCCTGGTGCTGTTTGTCTGCCTGGCTTTGGCTTTTCTGAAACATACAGACTTTGGTGTGTTTGGAGTCTGAGCGTGTCCACTCCACTGTGACGCCCTGACGAAGGTCAGCTGTGGTTTGAAAGGGCAGCAGCACAGACCTCTCCCCTTGTGTCACCTCCAACACGCCCACTTCGTTATCTGAAAAGAGACCAGAGCAGAACATGTCAAGTACAGACAGACTGACATCAGTGAGGTTGATCCTCCATCATGTCCTCTGCTGTGTAACCAGCAGCTCTTCATCCTGTTTTCAGTGTTTCTCTGACTTGGAGCTGAACTGCTTTTGTGTTTATGTGTGAGGCTGCACAGCTTTCTGTTGCTTTCTTTACTCTTACACATTCATTCTCAAACAGCTGGAAACAGCTGGACTCACAGCTGAACAATGTCCTGAACACTGTGACATTTCTTCATCTGAACAGTTTTACATGGATGGAAAAATGTAACATGTCAGCAGAGTGTGACTTTTTTAATTCACTTTGTTTCTGTGATATCAGGTTATCACAGATCCATCAGCAGATCTTTGATTACACTGATTCATGTTCGATTCACATAAACAGCTGCTACACTCACCTCTGACACTGAGAGTCACCACTTTCTGTAGCAGGATGTCTCTGTATGTGTTGTTGACGGTGCAGGTGTAGACTCCACTGTCAGTGAGGTGGGGGTCTCTAAGGGTCAGACTGAAGTCTCCAGTTGTCAGTGGATGTCCATCCATCTCTGCACGATCTCTGCGAGGCTGGTGCTGTGTGCCAAAATTTATAGCTATGCACTTGTAGACTTTCACACTGTTGTGTCTCCACTCCACTGTGGTGCCCTGAGGAAGGTCACGTGGTATTTTGAAGGGCAGCATTACAAACTTTAGCCCTTGTGTAACCACCATCTGCATCCCAACATCTAAAAGCAGAATATCAGAGTACAGACAGGCAGACATCAGTGAGGTTGATCCTCCATCATGTCCTCTGCTGTGTAACAAGCAGCTCTTCACTCCTGTTTCTCTGACTTGGAGTTGAACTTTGTGTGTGTTGATGTGTGAGGCTGCACAAACAGCTGTGCAGCTTTTATCCTCACACAGCTGGAAACACTCACAGGCTTTTTTCCACAGCAACAACTTAGATAAGTATAAGTAACAGTAAATAATAAATCTTGAATGTTACTGAGCAGCACACAAGACCAACAATGGAGGATAAGCTTTGAGGCAGCAGCCCAGGAAGATAGTGTGTGTCTGTGAACACCTGTGTGTACACCTGTATCCACACCTGTGTGCCTGAACACATTTGTATTCAAAGGTTTCTCCATGTAATTATCTGATAGTGGGTGTCAGGAGCCATGACAGGGGGTCACCCAGCAGCCATGGAAGCCACAGAAAGCACAGGGGACTGTAGTGATGAGCCCGCGGGCTCTGTTCCCTTGTTTCTTATCAAGTGCAACAGTGATATCATTTACCACTTCTGAACGTCTGTGGATTATTTAGGTTCTCAGTGGTCACAGACAAGTAATATCCGGATTTAGCTTGAACGCGGACATTGCAGACTCGGCTATCCAGCTAACCGGACTAGCATGCTACCGAGCCAACAGAGAAGCCTCCTTATCTGGTAAGAGCCTGGGCGGTGGTTTGTGTGTCAACGTCAACAAACTGTGGTGCACAAACTTGGCTGAAGTGAGTCGCCACTGCTCACCACAGGAGGGATTTTTAATAGTAAAGGTTACCCGTTCTACCGAGAGAGTTTTCCTCGATACTTGTTATAGCAGTGTATCTCCGTACAAAAGCTAATGCTAACATAGCACTAGCAGAGCTATCTCAGGCTACCAACAAGCTCCAGACTACGCATCCGGAAGCTTTCCTTGTCATAGCTGGCAACATTAACCATGTAAACCTCAAGACAGTCCTCACCAAATTCCACCAACATGTAAACTTTTTCAACAAGAGGGAAGAACTGCCTGAAGTTTCCTCGGTTCCAAAGCCAGACCCTCCTTTGATGGTCTGACAGAAGTGTGTGCATTGGAGCCCATCATCAAGGAGTGTGTTTTCTCTCCTCCAGGCCCCTCTGCTTATATAGCAAGTAAGGATATGCCAGAGGAGGCAAGACACTAAATAATGTATGAAAAGACTGTGTGTGAACTGGCAAGTGATCATGTTTTGCTTGCTGTTCCTATGTTCAAAAAACTGAAAATGCTGATCATGAACCCACCTTAAAACTCAAAAATGACAATATGGATTCAGGTCATGGTAACCCAAACTGTGAAACTTCTCAACTAGAATTCTGTTTACCTCAGAATATCAAGCAGGGTGTTTTTGAAATGTTTAGCACTGTCACCTCCAGTCAGGACATTGAGGCTGAGCTCAAGGGATCCGATTCTACTGTTAGTGAATAAATGTTATCTCCTCTCAGAGTTACGTTGACATATTTCTCCTCTGAGTCTGTGAACTCATTACTAGACAAGGTTTTGAGTTGGGATGATAATGTTACCACCAACACACAGCCTGAAATGTCACCTGTGTCAGCTAGAGATTCTAGCACTGTGTTATCTGTACCGTTTCTTCGCACAACCCAGTTAACACTCCTAAGTTACAGTTCACTTCAAGTGTGGTTTCAAGCAAATATGGCAATCCTATATACAACTGTCATGCTATTAAGTTGCCATAAACTAGATGCTTACCTGGATATTTAATGTTTGCCCTGGAACCCAGCCATGAAGGTCTAAGTCATGTTTTTGTGGGCAATGCTGTAGATCTTGTTTGTTGTCCAGCCTCTCTGGACTTTAAAGAACTATCACTGAATGGGAATGTCGAGCCTATGTTCAATTCTTCTGGGTTTGAGGAGACTGAACTCACTGCTTTAGAGCCAGTTGAGACTGTTTGCATCACTTCTGGATCAAACAAGCTGGCTCCCCTGTCACCCATTTCCAGGTGCCCAGAGACTGTTTGTTTTTGGACGTTTTGCTGTGGTGTTACAGGTCGGGTGGTGTGGCAGTTACTTGTGCCAGCTGGGGGCTCAGGCGAGCTCGCCCAGCATCCTGCTCCAGCAACCGGCCTTGTCTGGTCCAGCCTTGTCTCCTGCGGCTGCCATGCCACCGCCACGCAGTGCGCCCTGCACACCTGCGTCTGCCATCGGCCACTTTCCAGGCTATCAGCTGGACATCTCCGCCATCTTAGTCGGCCCCCTGAACTGCTTCGCCGCCAATCCCTTCCCCACGGTCACCCTCCTGAGCTGCTTCACATCAGAAAAAGCAACACGTCATCTGCATACAGACTGAGTTGATGTTCTACATTCTTAATTACTACAGCCTGTCTAAATGCTGGTTTGATAAAAACTGCAAACAGTAAAGGAGAGAGTGGGCATCCCTGCCTGGTGCCACTCAGGAGACAGAAGTTGGAGAATGTTTGGTCATTTGGCCTCAGACAAGCTGTTGCTTTCTCTCTTGCTGTGAGTTTTTTTAGTGGCACCAGAACAGAGAGTGGACAGTGGACTGGTGATTTTTGCCTGAGCAAAGATAGAAAGACAGAGACTAAAGCACAACCATTGTGTGGTGGGTCCTTGTTACAATAATCTACGTTTATTTATAAGTCATATCTTGGATTTGGTCTGCTGTTCTGGTGTTACCCCCACTCAGTGTTTCCCCAATCTGATCATATGTTTATTTCTTTTAATGTAATGCAACAGCTTCCAAAACCTGTGACATCACATTTAGAAAAATCAGTAATATTAATCTTCCTGATCTTTCATCTCCCATTTATGACCTTCCATTTATTCACAGCTCCTCATCCCCTGACGAACTCGTTTCTTATTATAATGTCAACGTTCATAACCTTCTTAACATATTTGCTCCACTTAAACACTGAACTGTCTCATTTTCCCATTCAGCACTGTGGTTTACACGTAACATGCACCATATCAAAGCTAAAGGATGCCAACTGGAACGTCTGTTCAAGAAAACCGGACTCATTCTCCTCTCATATGGACTCTGCTGACTTTTGCAACTCTCTTACATCTTTTTTCACTCTTATAATCTCTGACATCCACCAACAACTTACCTCTGTCGGAGCTTCTAACCTTGAAGTAGACTTTCTGTTTCCCTCACTGTCTTCCTGTCATTCATTTTCAAATTTACTCCTACCTGATGTATCAAATCTTATTCAAAAATCTAATTTATCCACTGGTCAGCTCGACCTTCTTCCCACTGTGTTAGTTAAAGCCTGTCTTCCCTCATTGGCTCCTCTCATAACTTGTTAGGGTGCCTGGGTCGTTGACCCAGGGTTTTGTTTATTATATTATTGAAATTGATTTTGATATTATTTATCATTTCTAGTCTTTAGTTTCTTTGTTAGATTTCTGTCTTATGGTTTATGTCTCTGTGTCCCCTGTCAGCTGTATCCCCTTGTCAAGTTCGCGTCTCTGTTATGTTTCCTGTTTTACTTTGAAAGTCTGTGTCTCATGTTAATGCGTCTGGTTTTGCTTCCTTTGTCTCGTCAGCCCTGATTTGTCCCAGCTGTGTTTCCCTCCTGTCTCTCATCTGCTTGCTTGCCTGCCTCGCAGTTTTGTAACATAACTAATATTATCCACTCACACTGGAATTGTTCCTTCATCTTTGAAAACTCCTTTTGTCATTCCAATTCTCTCAAAGCCTGGGGCAGATCCCAATAACTTTTATAATCTTCGCCCAATATCAAACTTCCCCTTTATTTCAAAAATCCTTGAGAAAGTTGTTGCCTCCCAGCTTCATTCATACCTCAGTGACCATAATCTCTACGAACAATTTCAGTCTGGTTTCCGCCCCAATCATAGCACAGAAACTGCTCTGTTAAGGATTACTAATGACCTTCTGATGGCAGCTGATTCTGGTCTTTTAACCATTCTAATCCTTCTTGATTTTAGTGCGGCATTTGATTGCATTTCTCATAATATCCTCCTGAACAGATTAGCATCCATTTGCATTAGTCATACCCCCCTTGCCTGGTTCACCTCCTATCTCTCAGACCACACTTAGTTTATCCAAATTAAATTCTGCTCTTCAAGTTTCTTTACTGTTTCTGCTGGTGTGCCCCAGGGTTCAGTATTAGGGCCTCTTTTATTCATTATCTACATGCTCCCTCTTGGCCATATATTCTGAAAATATAATATCAGTTTTCATTGTTATGATGATGACATCCAGCTCTACGTTTCCTCCAAACCTAGTTCATCACTTCCACTCTCAAACTGTCTTATGGAGATTAGATCATGGTTCTCCTCCAAACTTAACAGTAATAAAACAGAAGTTTTACTCGCTTTCACAGCCTCCATCTTAACCAGATCTCACAGTTTCTCCATTAATATTGAAAATTCCCACATCCTTCCTTCCCCGCAGGTGAAGAGTTTGGGTGTTTCAGATTTCAGTCTCACATTAATTACATAACCCGGTCTGCATACTTTCCACTTACATAACATTAACCAACCTTGTCTCTTTCTTACTCCCATGCTGCTGCCATACTTGTCTATAGTCCTATTACTTCGGGGATTGTTTATTGCAACACCATCTTATTTGGTCTCCCCAATAAGTCCCACCAAAAACGTCTTCAGAATTCTGCAGCTCAGGTCACAACTCGTACTCCCTTAAGAGACCATATTACCTCAATTCTTCAACAGCTTCACTGGTTGCCCATAGAAGCTAGGATACATTTCTATGGTGTATCCTACATCTTAGTTCTCATGTTTAAGTGCATCCACAATCTTGCCCCTCCTTGTATCTGTCATCTGCTTCATATCGCCACTGTTTCCTGCTTTCTCAGATCTTCATCTGCCATTAATCTAGATGTTCCTTTTGCTCGTCTTCTCAATATAGCTTTCAGTCACTCTGCTCCTCAGCACTGGAACTCACTTCCTTCAGTATTAACCCTCTCGAGGCAGGCGTTGCCGATTTGCAACAGTTAAAAACTAACAACCTGATTACCCCACATACATATTTTATGAGTTTTATTTTTTTTTGATAATTTTCCCCAAATACGAGATTTTTCCTGTTACTAAAACTTAATTTGAGCCTGAGAGGGTTAAGAAATATAGATTCCCTACCGTTATTCACTTCATCCACTTATCTCCAAGGCCGAGGTCAGAAGCCGGGTCTGGCCCGGCGCTGGATAAATAGCTGCAGGGCAGGATGGCTGGGTCTACATCGGCTTTACTTCTCACCAATTACCCACCCCTGTTGCTTGTCATGTGTTTCATGGTGTTGTGATGTCGACATTTATGTGCTCTCTCTGTGCAGAGGAGTTTCGAGATTGATAAAAATGTCCGGGTTTTCCTATATTCCGACAGAAGACCCATGTGTGACATCATCCCCAAACAGCTGCTTTGTGAGCACTTGTTCTGCTCTCACAGACAGGACAGACAGCGCACAGCAACGAGTCTAATGATGTTTAAAAGATCCCAAAGCATAAGTCCTTCTTTCAGACGAACTGCAAAAGAAATTTCCCTCCTACCGACCATAGCTGGACTGGCCATGGGGCATTCCGGGCATTTGCCCGTTGGGCCGATGGTGATTTTTTGTTTTTACGGGCCGATGTTTTTTTGTTGTTGTTGTTGTTTTTGTAACGGTATAAACAATGAAAGGTGGTGGATTGGCCAGATGCTGGCTGATGCGTAAAAATATCTCAGTTGTTTGGTAGTGCTCCTTCAATCATAAAACTGATCAATGATCAGCTGATCGGTTTTTCTCTCTTGTTTGTTTATTGCCCACTTTGCGCTAGAAAGAGGAGACCAGCGGATAAACAACAGCAGCACGTTTAAGCTTGATCAGCTGTAGTTAGAATTTATTTAATATTAATTTCTAGTATCAGCTGATGTTTGCTGGAGCCACAGCTGTAAAGCTGCTGGTCATGATATCGGTTTGGTTATCTGGTGAGAAGGAAACATGAAGATGAAACCAGGAGATGTTCTTACTGAATCATCAGAGCTGAACAGGTGATGTAGAAACAGGTTTACCTTTTAGGTGACATGGATGAGTTGAAGGGAAGTTATGAGCTGTTTCTGAGAGACAAATAACACCAGGATCCTTTTCTATGTAGCTGACAGCTGGTAACTGTGCAGGGGCGGGTCTAGCAAAGTGTTGCCAGGGGGCCAGGTAGGGCATTAACAGGGAAAGGGGGGCACAAAGAAATACATGGCATTGTAAACTGGAGATGCAGATCGAAGTAAAGAAGAATTTGAGTTGAAAGCATTCTTCTCATTCTGTTCACAGTCTGTCAAACTGGATAATCTAAGTCAAGTCCACATCTAGTGAGGACAGAAGTTGGCAGAATTCATATTTGGTGGTAGTCTGCCATTTTCCTTGATTTCCTGCAACATTCTGTGGTGTGAGAATTGTCCAGAATTATTTGTAGAAAGCCGACTCGACCTGGAGCCTTATTATTGGGCATACTTATCAGGGCTTCCTGGAGTTCCCCTCGTGTCAGCAGCAAATCCAGTGCCGTTGCTTGACTGTCTAGCAATTTTCATCAATTTTGTATTTAGATGGGTTTATTTGTGGTGAGTACAAAATTTCATAGATATCCCTAATAATGTTGTTTATTCTTTCAGGGTCATAAATTATGTTCACAGATAAATAAACAGCACATATAGTTGTTTTTTCCTTATTTATTTATTTATTTCCTTATATTATTTATGTTTAACTGGTTAGCTAGGAATCAACCGGATTTGTTACCGTGTTCAACATTTTGCAGGAGAAGTCTTTGTACTAAGAGCTGAGTTTTTTTATTAACAATTTTATTTACTCCCAAGAATCGATTCTGTTCATGTTGACGTAGCGTTTTCAGTAGGAGAAACTTTTCGTCTCTCATCCAAGTGACTTCTTCGGTCTCAGCTGACTGCCGGTTTCCCCAACCCTATGAACAGCACATTTGCATAATGACTGAAACAAAACATTTCTCCCACAAAACGCTGCGTTCAGATGAACAGAATCAACTTTTGGGGATTTACTTACCTTGATGATTGAGCATGCATCAAGACATAATTTGATTTAATTCTAGTTTTGTTTTAAATATCTTGTATAGTATTTTCTGTTCTTGGTGGTGCACGTAGGTTTCTTGCCCTGCTTCCCTGCTTTCCAGAGTACAGATGCTAATGTTCCGGGAAGGTCATTATAGTCTAAATATAAAGTTCACTTTTTAAAAAAATGTTTCACGGACAGGTTTCTACATCTGGGATTCACACTGTGGACAAAAAGCTGTTACACTCACCTCTGACACTGAGTATCACTGATTTCTGTAGCAGCATGTGTCCATCCTTGTTGTAGACGGTGCAGGTGTAGACTCCACTGTCAGTGAGGTGGAGGTCTTTCAGGGTCAGACTGAGGTCTTTAGCTGTCAGTGGATCTTCATTCATCTCTGTGCGACCTCTGTAATCCTGGTCCTGTTTATCTGGCTGATTGTTTCCACTCTCATACACGTGGACCTTCATTTGTTGTGGTTCAGTGAGAGTCCACTCCACTGTGACGTCCTCAGGAAGGTCAGGTGTAGTTGTAAAGGGTAGAAGGACAGATGTCTCTCCTTGTGTCACCTCAACCATCTCTGTCTGAGAAACTGAGAGAAAAAAAGAAGCAAAAAACAAACAGACAGACATCAGTGAGGTTGATCCTCCATCATGTCCTCTGCTGTGTAATCAGCAGATCTTCACTCCTGTTTTTAGTGTTTCTCTGACTTGGAGCTGAACTGCTTGTGCATTTATGTGTGAGGCTGCACAAACAGCTGGACACACAGGTTTACACATCTGCGATTCAGACTGTGGACAAACAGCTGTTACACTCACCTCTGACACTGAGTATCAGTGACTTGTGTAGCAGCATGTGGCCATCCTTGTTGTAGACGGTGCAGGTGTAGACTCCACGGTCAGTAAAGCGGAGGTTTTTCAGGGTCAGACTGAGGTCTTTATTTTTCACTCGATCTTCGTTCATCTCTGTGCGACCTCTGTAATCCTGGTCTTGTTTATCTGGCTGATTGTTTCCACTCTCATACATGTGAACCTTCATGGGTTTGGGTTGAGTGAGAGCCCACTCCACTCTGACGTCTTGAGGAAGGTCAGGTGTAGTCTTAAAGGGCAGCAGGACAGACCTTTCACCCTGTGTTACCTCCAACATCTTTGTCTGAGGAACTGAGAGAAAAAGCAAAACACGAAGTTTACAGACAGACATCAGGGAGTGTGATTCTCCATCATGTCCTCTGCTGTGTAAACAGCAGCTCTTCATTCTTGTTTTCAGTTACTGTAGAAAAACAGCTGTTACCTGTGACATTGAGAGTCACTGATTTCTGTATCAGCATGTGTCCACCCTTGTTGTAGACGGTGCAGGTGTAGACTCCACTGTCAGTTAGGTGGAGATCTTTCAGGGTCAGACTGAGGTCTTTAGTGTTCAGTGGATCTTCATCCATCTCTGTGCGACCTCTGTAATCCTGGTCTTGTTTATCTGGCTGGTTGTTTCCACTCTCATACACGTGGACCTTCATGTGTTTGGGTTCAGTGAGAGTCCACTCCACTGTGACGTCCTCAGGAAGGTCAGGTGTGGTCTTAAAGGGCAGCAGGGCAGACTCCTCTCCTTCGATCACTACCAACACCTCCACCCACTCTGGAGGAGGAACTGAGAGAAAAAGCGAAACACAGTCCAATCCTACTTTATTTATAAAGCACTTTAAAATACCCAGCACAGGACCAAAGTGCTGAACATAAAATAAGTTAAAAACAATAGAATAACAGAAAACAGCAAAAGTAAATAAAACACACAATACATAAAAATTAAAACAGCGCTATATTAAAAAAAGAAAACAAGATAAAACCACATAGAATCAATTGAAACAACTAAAATGAAACTAAAAAATAAAAACCAACATGTCACGTAGTGTCAAAGGCCAGGGTGAAGAGGTGGGTTTTCAGGAGTGACTTAAAAACAGGTAGTGAGTAGGGATGGGTATCGTTTAGGTTTTATCCGATACCGGTGCCAAACCGGTACTTTTGAAATGGTGCCGGTGCAAGTTTCCTGCAGTTTCTGAGGAATATTACAGTCAATCTGGATCAAAATTGGCCCACAGGTACAGTAGCTGTCCCACAGGAGAAATCTATCAAACGTTGGACATCAACTACTCAGGATGATTTTTAATGAATTTTTGAAATTGACATAATTCTATTGTATTGACTGTAATGCATATAATAGACGTTTCCTGCAGTTTCTGAGGAATATTACAGTCAATCTGGATCGAACTTGGAACAGATGTACAGTAGGTGTCCCAGAGGAGAAATCTGTGGAAAGTTGGACATCAACTATCAAGAATGATTTTTAATGAATTTTTTGACATCAACCAGACTGTCCCGCTTTAGGCTGTCCCAAAGCAATTTGTGCACGTGCGTGCATGTCTGAGTCCGCTCGCATGCATGTGTGAGTGCGTGCACAAGTGTACTTGTGCTCGGATTTATGCTTTCGATTGGGAAGTAAGGACAAAAGACGCTTCCGTAAAGACTGGTGTAAAAGCGCTAGAAAATTAATGTAGCGGATAAGAAGCGGCTGACTTGATCGCGGCTCACAAATGACGGCTCACTTGAACGCGGTTCTAAAAGAACGTACGTACCTGGGCCCGCCTACTATCCTTGGAAACGTAAAATGATTGGCTAGAATCTGAAGTGTATCACACTCAGGAAAAAAAAAGCACCGAAATAAAGCACCGAAATAAAGCACCGAAATGTGCGCTGCTTTTCGGTCTGGTTACTACTGTTTATGTCAGAACAGGATACCGGTACCCATCCCTACTAGTGATGAGGAGGCCTGTCTAATCTCTAAAGGAAGATTGTTTCACAGTTTTGGAGCTGCTACAGCAAAAGAACGATCTTCTCTAAGTTTACGCACAGTCCTGGGTACATTCAGGAGCAGTGATCAGCTGACCTGAGAGAGCGGGTGGGTGCATAAGGCTGTAGCAGCTCAGAGGAGTGATGGTAAATTCGATTCTTTTTACTGAATCGAGTTTTAATGAGTCACTCACCAAAGTGAATCGGGTTTCTTGAGTCATTTGAGTCACTGAGTCAGTTCACCAGAGAGTGCAAAAATGTATATTTTCACTCAAACTTAATTTGTTTCTCTTTTAATGTAAATCCTACTGCTAAGATGAATTATTGTAAAAGAAAACAACTATTTTCTTTAGAGCAAAAAAGAGCAAAAAATTTTTAAAGGGATCATTTATTTATTTTTATTTTGGTATTTTCCTTAAATGTGTCATATATTTTGTGTATATATTTTCTCATCTAAATGTCCACTGAGCTGTGAGCCAGGGGGCGGTAAAGTGCTTTAACATTGGTTGCCAACCAAGAAGAAGAAGCTGTGAGCCAGGAGGGAGGGAGGGGGTGAGTGAGTGAGTGAGTGAGTCAGTGATTCGTTCAACTCGTTTGAGCTGTGAGCCAGGAGGGAGGGGTTCGTGAGTCCTGAGTGATTCGCTTATGCTATGATTCAGCACAGCAAGAGAGGGGTGAGTACCTCAAATGTGCTGTTAGCATGCTAGCTGAGCGATGCTACTGTGAACCGAGGAGCTATTGTCTTGATGTGAGCTTCTACTGAGGGTTTTTTCTTCCACTTCAGAGCAGGAATGTTTTTGTTAATAAACTGGCTGTTGTTTTTTTCCCCACAATTTTAATTATAAGCTAGATATATTTCTACTAATGGAATTAGTTTGCTAACAGCAACAGAGATGAGTCAGTGAGTCAGTTGCGCTTGTGAGTCATGATTCACGAGTCAGTAAAGTGATTCTCGAGCACTGAACGATTTGTTCATGAATCGAACATCACTAGCTCAGAGAGATAAGATGCGGCTAGGCCATGGAGAGCTTTAAAAGCAAATAAAAGAATCCTAAAAGAAATGGGCAGCCAGTGAAGTGGAGCTAAAATAAGGTAAAAATGCTCAAACTTTCGAGTTCCAGTTAAAAGAGGAGCTGCAGCATTTTGCATTTTGCCAACCCAGCGTTTTCCTTCATCACCACGAAGGAAAATAGTCTGTGGTCGTCCAAGATTGGGGATTTTTGTGTCACAGGTCTATGTGCTTAATACAGGGACTTCCACAGCCTTTTCAGCAGCACTGCGGACCGCGGGGTGGGGGGTTGGGGGGCAGTGCTTTGGAAATGACAGTCTTCATTACAAAGCTTTCTACGTTATGAATTAGCATACATGTTTTTATTGAACATTTGAAGAACTAGCAAAAAAAAAAACAACAACAAAAAAACCAGAAACTCTTGTAGAGGAAATAAAGTCCGAGATAGAAACGACAAGGAGCAGGTGCATCTAGTACAGGTAGAGCTGCTGCAAAAACCCACAGAGCCCAGCAGCCAGCGCAACAAATTCTGGATCCTTTGCTTTTAGTTAGCATTAGCGGCACATCCTGCGTCCATTGACTGTAGAACACATGGACGACGCGACAGCACCCCAAAAATGAAGCCAAAACCTCTCTATCGCCCCCTGATGTCTGGCTGCAGTATAGGTCATAAACCCCGCCTCCTCCATGTTAGCGGATGGGACTGGGGTCAGACTAAAATAAATTTTTTCTCTGTTAGATTTGTATTGTGATTGTCATTTATGCTTAGAAATATCTACTTATATATTCTTAGAGTTTTATAATTAGGTGTAGATTGGTAGAGGTTTGATCCTTAATAGTCTGCAAGCTTTGTGTGCATTCCAGAGCTCTCTGACTTTCACACCCACATTTTAGGAGCATGGGAGAGGTCGTACCTTGTCTTATTGTTTTATGGTAGGATAAACGTATCTATATCTGTTTTAGGCTAAGTGCCTTTTGTTTAGATGGACGGCTCTGGGGAGTCTTCCTGGGGTCACGGTTTGACCCCCCCACACAGATACACACACACACACACACACACACACACAAGGTATTCTTTGTTCACATGCATACCTATATAAGATGTCATATGTTAATGAACCTATGCATATTCATGTAACCGCAATAAAAGGAGTGCTATGGGGAACCTGGCTGAGAGTCTGACGGAGGTCAAGTGGGTGGAACGACACTTGGCTCCGGGCAGGCCTCCCTCATGCATGAGTACTACAAAGAACTTTGCCTACTTGTGTCTTGTTTTTGCTGTGTAGCAAATTGTCCTGAACGTTCCAGCGAATAGGTTTATGCTACAAACCTATCATTCTCCTCAGATAATTTTTTTCCAAAGATTCTTTCTTTTGTTATTAATAGTTCTCATCACACTGATTGATGTCCAAGGGGTCTCCTTTCCCATAAGTTTGATTCTAATTCCTACCGCGGTGATGTTAAATTGGGGTGAAACGTCATCATAACAGCTTTGACTGGCAGCTGCAGTCACGGAGAAACTTGTGTATCTCTGTTCGGGAATAGCAGATAGAGCGTAGGCTCTGAGAGGAGGGCGTTTACTTTACAAAAACACGACGGAGTGTTTTAACCTGACAGCCTGAGGTGTTCTTCAGAAAACTGGACTACCCGACAGAAGGACCCGAGGCCCTGCTGCACTTTTTCGGTAAGTTAAACGTGTTTGTAAGCTAATCCGCAACTACCGTCCTTAGCTCGCTCCTGAGACCTAGCTACCTGAAATGAGCACTCGGCTGTCAGGATTTGTTTAGCTAACCCATGCAGGTGAATGAATTTACCCTGACTAAAGAAATCAAGAGAAAAGCCCCGGGCTGCTCACTCACTAATTACTGTTACTGTACTTTTATTACAAGTATTATACTTTTAAAACAACAGGCTGCACCCTGCTGCAGCTCCTGTGCAGAGCTGAATATTAAATATGTGCAAACAGCAACATGTTTTCAGTCTCTTGCCACATCTGTAAAGACAGTAACACTTTTTTTAAAAGCTTGTACTTCAGTAACTCCTCATTAATCAGGAACTATGGATTAAAGTACTGTAGTGTACTGTAATACTAAAAAAAAGCAAGAGAAGAACTTCAGATCCTGAGTGTGTGAGGACAGAAGAATCAGCTTTATTTCAATTTATATCTGAGTTTGATGGTTCTGTTCTCTTTGTGATTACAGGAGCTGCCCTCAGATTCAGACCTCAGCACCACCCAGTGACAGCAGACAGATCATCCAACATGTTCACATGTTAACTGCAAAATGAACTGATGAAAACAGTACAAAGGTTAAAGTACCACACGTGCTGTAGTGAAAGCTGCAGCTGTTTTATTGATAAAGTTAAAGACAAAAAAACAAAAGGATTAATCACTCATGTAACTGTGTCACTATACATCAGTATTAACAGGACCTTAGTTTGGTGTTTCATAAAGCTGCTGATCTCAGACCTGCACAGCTTCCGTTTTAAACACTTGATGTACTCAGCTGCATGAAGAGCATATGAGATTTTCTCTGACACAATTAAATAAAACCTGATGAAGGTCAAAGGTCGTCACTTGTATGTTGAACTACAAACTTGTCATCTGGAGTTCTTTCACAGTTTTTTGCAGATAGTGTGTTATTTACCATAAAGTGATGCAGAGTTATTCATACCAGAGTAACCAGAGAGGATCATATATTTTTAAATATATAACTTTCTACAGGACTGAATATAATATCTTTATGTAAAAGTCTTGAGCCTCTGGGGAGTATCCGAGTATTTATAACATTACACAAGCCAAAGGTCTCCATCACAGTGTTCATGAAATGCTGGGTTTATCATCTCCTGGGGCGGGTCTACAGAGGAGTGCTGAAGATTTCCCTGTGAGTGATTTTAGAACTATAAGATGATAAGCTGTGTGTCGTTTTTTATAACAGGGACATGGTTGTATTTACCTTAATTAAACGAGTCATCAGTCGCGGTAAACCAGCAAAAAACTTGAGTCACCGGGCTAAGTAAAAAGTGTAGAGGGGCGTGTTAGCAGTCACGTCCAGTGGGTGTGTGGGTGGGAGCGTTACACAGTCGCTCCACCTCAAGTCACTACTGCGCAGACTCTTTCTCTAAATTTGCAAGGGTACCTCAGGGTAGCAGTTCAGGGGCAACCACTTTACCTACTGAGCTCTCCCTGCCACAATGGTAGGAGGTGGTGTCGCGTTGTCCATCTTTTCTACAGTCAATGCCTGCGTCCGATGTGAAAGGACTTTTATGCTGCACACTGTGACTCACAGCAATGGTCCCAGGTCAGCCCTGACTTTGTGTTAAACTAATCCTAAAGTAATAATGGTATTTCTAACTACTGACATAGCACAACTTTATCCTTTCAACAGCTGCTGAAAGTTAGGGGACCTAGCTGCTATCGGATATTTATATAGAGATCCAGCTTCAAACTGTATTACCCTTCAAGGACAATACAGTTCAAAAAAGCACCCCTCCGACAGCCAAACCCATCTGTTCTGTGATTGGATTGTTACATTTGTGATTAACATGACATTGACCGATCACATGAAAGGAAGAAAAATAGGGTCAAAATTCGTACTTGTAACTTGCAGGCTTTTTTAAACAAAACACAAATCTTTTTTACACACACACAAATCTTTTTTTAGACATACAAATCCTGATTTACAAGTACAAAACTGATTTACAAGTACAAAATATTTATGACCACATTTTGAGCCCATAACTCTCTCACCCAGGAAACACACAGTCGCAGAGAGAGAGAGAGCGTCGCCCTGTAACCATGGCAACCGTAACGCTGCCGCCTGGAACAACAGAACATAGCTGTTGAACAAAACCCAAACAGTCCTGACCCGCCACAATATGAAACAGGAAAATACCGCCGTGTAATCCATTTATTTCAACAAAGTAACTGTATTCTAAATACCACCTTTTTAAATGGTAACTGTAACGGAATACGTAACGACGGTACATGTATTCCGTTACTCCCCAACACTGTGTGCTGACCCCAGTATAAAGTGCATTACAGTAATCCAGCCGAGTGCTAACAAAGATGTGGATCACTGTCTCAAAGTGCTGCTGTAAAAGAATTGGCTTTATTTTTGCCAGCTGCCTGAGGTGACAGAAGCTAGCTTTTACCACTGCCTTAATTTGATTATTAAACTTCAGATCACAGTCCACTTTGACCCCCAGGTTTGTGACAGTTGGCTTAACATACTGGGCCAAGGTATCTAAATATACATTGGGGGTCTGAGTGGGGCTACCAAAAACCATCAGCTCTGTCTTTTTATCATTGAATTTTAAAAAGTTAAGAGACATCCAAGACTTAATGTCATCTAGACACTGAAGTAATAGCTGTGTGGAGTATGTGCCTTTTTTCTTTAGAGGGATATAGATCTGACAGTTATCAGCATAAAAGTGGAATGCAATGCTGTGCTTTCTCAGTACAGAACCAAGAGGAAGCAGATATAAAGAGAAGAGGAGGGGGCCTAGACCTGAGCCCTGTGGGACACCACACAAGAGCGTAGCAGAGACATGGTCACAGAGACTGACACAGAAAGTTCACCCTGCCGAGTAGGACCTGAACCACTCCAGTACCATGCCCCTAATGCCCACCCAGTGCTCCAAACAAATAAGTAAAATGTCATGATCCACTGTATCAAAAGCAGCTGTCAAATCTAAAAGTACATGAACAACACAGTTCCCAGCATCAGCAGCTAAAAATATGTCATTAAAAACTTTTAAAAGGGGTGATTCAGTGCTATGAAAGGGTTTAAAAGCAGATTGGAAAACCTCTAAAACTTTACTTTCCCAGGAAGGTCATTAATTGGCTGTAAACTACCTTTTCAAGAATTTTGGAAAGAAAAGGTAGTTTAGAGCAGGTAGATCAAGAGCAGGTTTTTTAATTGGGGGTTTGACTTCTGCATGTTTAAAATCTTTAGGGACTACACCTGACATCAGACTATGGTTTACCAGCTCAAGAACCAAAGGTCCAACTGTTGGTAACACTTCTTTTAAGCGTTTACAGACAGACAGACAGACGTCAGTGAGTGTGATCCTCCATCATCTCCTCTGCTGTGTAACTAGCAGCTCTTCACTCCTGTTTTCAGTTTTTCTGTGGACAACCAGCTGTTACACTCACCTCTGACAGCGAGAGTCACTGATTTCTGTAGCAGCACGTTCCCATCCTTGTTGTAGACGGTGCAGGTGTAGACTCCACTGTCAGTGAGGTAGAAGTCTTTCAGGGTCAGACTGAAGTCTCCAGTTCTCAGTGGATCTTCCTTCATCTCTGTGCGACCTCTGTAGCCCTGGTCTTGTTTATGTGGCTGATTGTTTCCACTCTCATACACGTGGACTGTCATGAGTTTGGGTTGAGTGAGAGTCCACTCCACTGTGACGTCCTCAGAAAGGTCAGGTGTAGTTTTAAAGGGCAGCAGGACAGACTTCACCCCCTGTGTCACCTCCACAAACTCTCTTTGAGGAACTGAGAGAAAAAAGCAAAACACAAGACAGACAGACATCAATGAGTTTGATCTTCTCTGTGGAAACACGCACACACACACACACACACACACACACACACACAGATATATACCTTCACTCTGCTTCATCCTTTTATGTTCAAAATACACACAGAGACCACAGAGAAGAGTCAGGAGAAGAAGAGTACCCAGGACACCTGAGAGGACTTTGGGCCAGACTGGAGGAGCTTCTGTAATACAAACATGGGAGAGGTTGTTTGAGTTCTCTGTTGTACGCACTGCTCACCATCCTCTGTTGGACTGTCTTTTTGTATGTTTTCTGTTTACGGAGTTTTGATTTTGGACCACAGTCAGTAAGTTTATTTATCACAAACCTCGGTTAACATGGCTTGGTTTAAATTATTGACCCTGGAAATACTTTGGAAGCAGTGCATCAGTGTCAAACTAGGTAGTGGGTCTCCAGGGTAACGCTACAAGACTGTCTCTCCGCATGGCTGCGAAGAACGCACTGTCAAGTTAAGATACGCCACATCCAGAACGCCGAGAGGGATCAGGCTGGCCTGGAGAACAGAGTGGCCCATTTGGAGCAGTGCACCTGGATGTGATCATTACTTGGCTCAAAAAATTTCAATACACAGACCATAATGTTCTGGACCCAGAAAATAATTTCTGCTACAACATAAGCAACAACTGCTGATACGTCACTGATGTACAGTTTAAACATGGAAAACATCCATCCATCAATTTATGGCATACAGACTTTAATAGTATAGAGACTTCTGCTATTAAAATAATCCCTTTTATAGCAGAAGTCTGTATGCCAATAATATAAAGGGATATTTAACTCAGGGACAAAACCATTCGGAATTATTGCCATTTCTGAAACATGGATCAATGCAGAGAATGGACTGGACTTTGAACTGGAGGGATATGAAGTTAACATGGTAAATAGAAAGGAACAAAGGTGGAGGGGGAGCAGCCGTGTATGTGGATAAAAACTTATAAGGTGGTGGAAAATATGACTGTGACTGATAACTTATTAGAGTTTCTGATGATGATCAGTTACTTGATCATTAAGATGCATGTCATGTCATGACCACTGATCAACAACCACTGATCAAAGAACACTGATCAATGGCCATGAGTACCATTCACAGAGAGTTGGGGAATGGCTGCAATCACAGCATTGTAAGATGGTGAAAGATGTACCCTTAGGCCCCCTCCTCGATTCAGACATAGTCTTTCCCTTTTAACATAAATGGCCTCCTTGACTCCGCGCTCAAACCAGCGTTCCTCCCTGTCCGTCATGTGTACATCCTCATCTTTGAAAGAGTGTCCACTGGCCTGTAGGTGTAAATAGACTGCAGAGTCCTTGTCTGACAATTAGCTCTTCTGTGTTGTGCGATTCTCTTGGCCAGTGGTTGTTTGGTTTCCCCGATGTATAAATCCTGGCAATCCTCCTGGCACTTAACAGTATAGTAAAAAGCAAGTAAAATGTTTTTATATACACTTTTTAAAACAGCAAGCTATTTCAAAGTGCTTCACATGGGAATATAAAAGCATATAAAACGAAACAATAAAACAGTATAAATATATAGCATATCCAAAAAACCAACATGCTAAACATGAATATTACCTGAATGCCTGTCTAAACAGATGTGTTTTGAGCTTTTTGTTAAAAGAAGCCACAGTGTTGATCGAGCATAGCGGGGGAGGTAAACTGTTCCACAATATTGGTGCCAGGGTTTGAAAAGCGCTATTCCCCTTCATTTTCAAACGGGTCCATGGAGTGGTTCGAAGACTACCACCAGTGGATCGGTTTGGAGAGTACGGTTGAAGAAGCTCAATGATATAAGTGGGGGCCTCACCTTGTAGGGACATGAATGCAAAAGTGAGGATTTCAAACTAATATCAGTACCCAACTGGAAGCCATTGCAAGGATTTTAACACGGGGGTGATACGGGAGAATTTATGACTGTGGGATAAAAGCCTTGCTGTGGCATTTGGACCGCTTGAAGGCGATTTAGGGAAGCCTTAGACAGACAAGAAAAGAGTGTGTTACAGTAATCTAAACGAGAGGAGATGAAGGCATGGACACACATCTCCAGTTTGCTTTTGGAGACAATAGTCCTGAGTTTGGCAATGTTTTCTAAATGAAAAAAGCAGGAGCGGGTCACAGACTTGATATGAGCATCAAAAGACAGACTGATCAAAAATTATCCCAAGATTCAATAAAAGCAGTTGCTTTCAGGATGAGAAAGGACACAGACATTGATACTCACTGGAACAAGAATCAAACAGTCTTGTCTGCATTCATCTGCAAGAAATTATTTGTCATCCAACCATCAATCTCTTTAAGACAGTCCAATAGAGTGGATAATTTGTCTAATTCCCAGGGTTTAAAAGAGATGTATAATTGGATATCATCTGCATACAGATGGTAGGAAATATTTTGAAGCTGGTAATGATATGGCCTAAAGGGAGACTATATAATGAAAACAATAAAGGGTTTAGAACCAAACCTCGTGGGACCGAAACTAAGAGTGTTCTATCTGCCAGAAATGAGGTGAACCATTCAGAATAGATCCAGATATCCCTACCATATGATTTAAGCTGTTGATTAATATGTGATGATCAACGGTATCAAAGGCCAGGCTAAGGTCCAATAGGACAAGGACGAAAGGTCATTTGTGACTTTCAGGAGAGCAGGATCCAGGTTGAATAACCTCCATATTAAAGAACCTGGGGACAGAGCCAGACAGCAGGGAACAGTTTATCAGCGTGACCACAGAGGGTCCAATGGTGTCGATAGATCGATCGATAGATAGATAGATAGATCTTCTGAGGGAGCTAAGTTTCCTCTTAGGCACTGATCTTATCTTGGAAAAATCTTAAAAAGTCATTGCAGTCCTTTGTCAGGGTCCTGGGTCGGTGACCCAGCTCTTTGAGTTACTTGTGTCTCAGGGTTTTTGTATTATGATCTTAGTTCTCTTTGTTTTCCCAGTTTATCATATACTCTAGTGTCTTAGTTTGGGAGTATTTAGTAGCTGCCCTCTGTGTCTCCTTTTTGTTGGTCTCTGTTTCTTAGTTGCTCTGTCTCCCCTTGTCAAGTGCACATCTATGTTACATTTGCTGTTTTACTTTGAAGGTCTGTGTCCTACATGAATGTATTGAGTTTCGCTTCCCTTGGGTCTCGTTATGTCCGATTTCTCCCTGCTGTGCTCCCCTTCTGTGTCTCATTCCCCTCGTTATTTCCCAGTGTATTTAAGCCCTGTGTTTCTCTGGCCCTTTCTCAATTCTTAAATATGCAGTACTTGCGTTCTCGGCGAGTCCAGACTTGCTGAGAACGCGAGCACGGACTCACGATTTGTACAATGTGTCACCCGATGATGTCACAGGTCCGGAGTTTTTACTGCCGTCCCCTCTTAATTTAACTGTGAGTAACATGTTATGAAGCTTAACTTTAATCACAGCCAAACCGATTTACTCAGGAACAAATAAAACACTGAAATAAACCAAACATTAACATTTAGAAGTGATCTAAGTGACTTATATATCATTTTTAACCTCAGTAGTGAAACCTCTATTAATAAAAATATTGTACACGTATGCCTTAATAAAAACAAGCAGGTGAGATGTTAGAACGCTTTTATTTTTATTTTACTGGAGACTCAATACAACAGACAGCTGCTGGGGTTTGCACAAGCATATTGCATATTGAGACAGGCCCTCTGTGTCAGTGTTGCGATCTCCCTCATGTTTTCTCCTGTTTCGCCCTGTGTGTGTTTTGTTAGATCATTCCTAGTTCAGGTTTTGTAGAGTTTTCTGTTCAGCAATACAAGCTGCCATTTTGAGTTCAGTCCTGTTTCCAATGAGTTTGCTTTTGGGTCCAATTCCTGCGTGCACACAGCTGGATCATGACACTCAGTTTGTGCTCCAGTGGATGATGAGAGTCAAACCTTAAATACTGATGCATATGTGTAAGTTTAGGTACACATCAGCTTTTAATGTCCCCCTGATGGAAATCTCACCGTCTAAGAAGGCTAACCTGCCACTTTTCATATCCTCCCTGGTTAATTTGATGTGTTGGTCCGCTGAGTTAATGTGATCCGTGGATTGCGGAACATCCTGAGATTTGATTTTCACTCAGGTGTCATTCACATACATGAACCAATGGCTTGGTGATGTTCCAGGGTAGGATAACAAAGCCACTCCTTCCTTGTACAAATTGGCCACAATGGGGTAAGCTGGGGAGCCCATGGCACACCCATGTTTCTGCCTGTAGAACTGACCCTTGTATGTGAAGTAGGTGGAATGAAGACACAGTTCCAAAAGCAAACACACTTGGTCGATACTGAGAGTGGTCCTGTTGCTGAGGTTGGTGTCATCCTGTAATCTCTTACAAACTACTTTGCTTTAGTGACTGGGATGCAAGTGAAGAGAGATGTAACGTCATACGAGACCATGGTTTCATTGCCTCCATAATGACATCTCTCACCTTCTCAACAAAACCCAGGTGTTCTGGATGTGGTGTTCAGAGCTGTCGTTTTTTTACATTAGTAATTCCTTTTGTGCATAATTTTATATTGTTGTTGATAATAAATTAATTAAAGCAGCAAAACTATCTGAAGAACCGGTCCGGAGTCGAAAGAGCCGGCTCTTTTTAGTGATCCGAGCTGAAAGAGACGGTTCTCTAAAAAGAGCTGGAATTCCCATCAGTATTGAGAACAGCTTTCTTGGTGTGATAATAGATGGTAAAATAAATAAATCATATACATAGCAAAGTTTCAAGAAGTACTTCAATACTGAGTACACATTCTGGAGCACAAACCACTCCACAACCTCTATTGTTCACTGCTTTTACCGTATTTGCATTAGTGTGCAGAGGTTTGAGGCAATACTTATAAATGTTCACTTTAATCAATCTTCATATTGCAAAAAAAGGGCCATAAGGATGATCCAGAAAACTATTGCAGTTTAATGGATTGTGCCTTTTCTATTCTTTACCGCAGATTGGTAAATATGCATTAGTTAATGTACACTGCACAGCTTACAAGCAGAGATTATTTGGTCATTTGCACAACTCGGTAAAGGAAGTGGTTCGTTATGACAATTGTGTGTAAATTGTGAGGGAGGCAACACATCTGTGTGTG
Organism: Oreochromis niloticus; assembly: GCF_001858045.2. Taxonomy (NCBI): domain Eukaryota; kingdom Metazoa; phylum Chordata; class Actinopteri; order Cichliformes; family Cichlidae; genus Oreochromis; species Oreochromis niloticus. Next base: position 83,834,726 of record NC_031967.2, on the reverse strand, counting down.
TGCAGTGAAGCAGGTGGAACAGACCTAAGTGAAGACCTGAAGCAACGTCCCAGCATGACTTTGGTTAAAAAGAGGTACAAAAATGTGGTTTTTACACAGTACAAGGAGGAGGTAGGGCTTTATGGGGTGTATCACCCACTGTTTTTACACTGTGTGTGAACACATATGTTTATATATCTGTAAATATCTTTATCTCTTGGAGTGAGCTCTATCAACAGAACTGACCTGTGACCTTCAGCTGTACTTCAGTCCGGCTCAGCTCTTGTCCTTGTTTGCGGGCGGTGCAGGTGTAGGTTCCACTGTCAGAGACTGTGGGGTTCCTCAGAGTAAGGCTGAGGTCTCCAGTCTGCAGAGCGTCGGCTCTCATTGATGTTCGGTTGGTGTAACGATCATTTTGAAGAGAAAGATCATCACCACTCTTCACACGTCCGTGAACCATTGGCCTCGTCAGTTCCTCTTGGTCCCACACTGCTGCTGTGGAGCTCATGGAAACATTAACTGGTACCTGACAGGGCAGCAGGACAGACTCAACCCCCTGCTCTACTTCCAGCCCTGAGGCATGCTGGGAAACTGAGGACAGAAACATGAAGAGGTGAGTGCTGTGAATGTAGATATTGGTTATGAACTTCGATGTTTTTATGATTGATCTCTCTCCTGTACTTTAAAAGTCACATTTATTTACACAGCCTAATTACATCACACAGAGGTCACAGTTCAAGTGATTGCTGTCAGTGGGAGCGTGCAGCTGCTTAAAGCTGTAGCACCTAGAATACTGACGCAGACAGCTACTTCCATGCAACTGATATAACGTGCAACAAAACATATTTATACCTTTGTTATTAGGCAAAGTTATGCATTCATGGAACTTTAAGCTTTCTTGTAACCAAATTATGATGATTGAAGTTTATTTGCAGTGTATAGCACAAGCAGCACGATGTTATAATTAATACCTACAGGTTTAGTATATCTACTCTCATTGTTCATACTGGTTATAAGTCTGAATAATTTGTAGGTAAAACAATAAAAACCGATTGTGCCAGTTTCCCCATGACTCTTTCTTTGTTTTTGAGAATAACGACTGACAACATCCATTTTCAAGCTGCCAAAAAGTGATTGCTGCATATAACTTGTGACAGAAATACTGTTTGTACTTCATACTTGCTGGATATCATTCAGGAGGGTTATATGTGACACATTATACTGCAAACTTAAAGCGAGCTTTTCGTGGACAATCCAAAGAAACTCAAATGTCCAAAATGTTGTAATTCACAAAATGAGACCAAAACAGGAGTAATGGCCTAATTTAAACAGGTGGGAGGAGCTCCGCTTAAAAAAATCAGGGAGTGTAAGTAATGGTGGTTCATTTCCCGCCTACAACAAGAGAGAGCCTAGTGGTACGCGTACCACAGATTGAGAACCCATCCAGAATCAAAGGTATCATTCTCTGGTATGTATCAACACGACAATTTGTCCCACAGAGCTGCCACTCACTGAATCTTTCCTTCTTTGGGACTATTCTGTTGGGTGATGTTTGTGTGAAAATCAAAGAAACAAAGAGAAACTGGCTTCTTTTTTCTACTATAACTGTGTTTACAGGCCAATCCACTGTTTATCTGTCTTACACACTTGAACAAACAACAAATACAAAATTAAACAAAAAGCTAAAAATCAAAATGTATCTTCTGGGGACATAAAAAAAAAAGTTAAGTGCGAGTTGGCCCATCTCAAATAAATGAATAATCCAAAAAGTAGCTATGCTAATGCTGAAACAAAGAAGAAAAGAAAGTAAAATATTCCCTCCAAACAAAACGTATAAATTCTAAATGCACAAATCAGTCCGTGCATGATTACATGGCTCTGCCATCAAAAAGTCACCTGCATGAATATATCGCCTATCGTCATTTATTAGATTGATGAGTTTATATCATGTCTGTGTGACTCCACATGTTTAAACTCTGACTGTTATCAGTTTAGTTTACTATACATGAACATGCACAGCAGCTCCTGGGAGACACACAAGTTGTATATAAAACACAAACAGATGTGTTTCATCTGGAAAAGCTGCCTCAGATTAACAGCTGAGAGTGAAACAGATGTGTAGGATGAGCTGCTACCTGCTGACAAACATGTGAATACTTCTGCTTTAAAATGCATTTCTTTGTTATTTTCTGTTTAAACCGTGACTCATGCCTGTGCTGTCACATTGTTTTACCTGCTGAGAGAGAGAGAGAGGCTGCTGCTACAACATTAAAGGTGTGTGACTGATGTACTGGCTGATATTTCAACATGTATGATGGATGATTAATGAAATAACTGCACATAACAAATGTCACAGAAAACTGTATGTCTGATGTATCTGAGAGAAAACTGATATCAGGAGTATGTCAGATTTTTAAATCATTCATTAATTGTATAAGTTTGAAAAATCATGGTTCTTACTTTTGTGTTCGGAAAAGTCATTTTACAGTTTTTATTTGCGTAAAATTACAGGTTAAAAGTTACTTCTGTACTTTCAATGAAGACTTATTTACCCAAAATAAAAACACTTTGGCCAGATACGCTTGAAATTCATTGTGATGAAGGTTTAATATAACTCAGAGCTAAAATCACAACAATAAAGTAGCTTCTAACAGAACAAGCCTCGGTTCAATCCCCAAATTCCAGCAGACAGCTCTGATGTTTTCCACAGGCTTACTGAGGCATTATCCTCTCCGAAGAATAGAAGGCGTGGCTGTGGGGAAGTACGGGTGACGTCAGTACATACAGCACGAGCGACACAGCGGCAAATGGACCATAAAGTTTGCTTTTAAAGATTTAATCTGCAGTAATAACAATAGTAACAATGATGATGACGACAGCGGCTTCTGTGACATAACTGTAGTAACTGCACTTATAGTTTTTAAAGTCTCCATGAAGGCCGCACAGTGAGAGGGTTTATGTACGAGTAGCAGCTGACCACACAAAATGACGTCACACACGTTACTGTGGTGGTGTTTAAACACGTGCTCACAGCTGTCCGTGCGCGCGCGCTCAGAGGATCAGAGAGGCCTTCTTACCGAAAACGAGGAGCAGAAACATCAGCATCTTTAAACAGTCCCGTTACAGCTGATCCTCACCGGACCACCGACACAGGAACCACCGACAGCTCTCAGATCCGTTACTCTGCTGAAGGAGGCGCAGAAAGTCTCCTCCCTGCTGGACAGGAAACACTGACAGGGGGCGTTTCTCAGCACCAAGCTGCTGTTTTATTCTCTTTATCGATGATGTCATTAATACGTCTTCATTAACAACAGAGAGACCACAGCAGAGGGACAAATGACAACTCACTTTCTGATTTTTGAATCTGTCCTGGTTTGAATGTAACACTCGGTTTTGTATTTAAATGTTCTAAATAAAAGTTCGTTTATGAATCTTGGTTCTTTAAATACAGGACACTTTATAAAAGTTAGGGGTTGTTCATGAACTGTTTCATTAAATGTAAAAAAAGTGTTCAGAAAATGGAGATGACTGAATTCATACGTGTTCATAATGTAGTGACTGTGTTTCTCATTTCTCCAATAACTTGAGTATGTGACTAATGGGACCACCCAGCTGCTGGTTACTAAAGGTGGCGGTACAGTCGGGGGCGGGGCCTATTATTAAATTATGTTATTAACTGTGAAAGAGTGTGAAATGAACACGCAATCACAAGTTGCAGCAAGCTGCAGTATCAGCAGTAGGAAGATGTTTGATTTCCGACCAACATAAAGACAGTTCTAGGACATGTTAGGACATATCAGACGCCCAGCTCGATCTCACCTGGCAGAAAAGGTGCCTGGACTGTACTTTTTTAATTCTCAAACAATATAACAGTACAGCGCTTATTTTGACATGTCAACGAAGAGTCATATACAAGTATAAGTGGAACAAAGCAGTAGTCAAACAAAGGAACATTTAAAGAACAGTATAGGTCAGGAATAAAGCAGCATACAAGTACAGTAAGGTGACATAACATATACAAGTATGCATATACAATCCAGTTACATCAATCAAAAAGCTGCATCAAAAACTCCAGTAAGGCTTGAGCTTTATTTAAGTTACACTTATCTAAATAAAGCCTTCCACAGCAGGGCTTCATTTTTAAAACCAACAAAAATTTGAGTAATTTTTCAAGAAGCGACATTTGTGAATGAAAAATTTAGCAACTATAATTAAGTTGTTAATTCTATATTCTTTTAAATTTTCTGTAACCTGGACTGTACTTCCTACATTCCTTCGTCAGTAGCGACTGGTTGGCTGTGAATAAATAATCGTGTCCATTTCACACTGAGCAGAGGCAAAGCGTAGAATCCACACTGTGGACCAGCGTGTCTGTTAATCGCTTGCTGTGATACAAGATGATAATCATGTCTGAGTCTAGTTAGAGTAGATAGTGGCTCTGAGGATCACAGAGGTGATCAAGGGTAGAGGACATGTAACCATGACCTGCTGCATGGGCTGAGAGTCTGAGAGCTCAGCTCCTGGAGCAGGAACAGGGTGTTAAAATTAACTTCAGGATGGGACAGACTGTGTGAGCACCTGGTGGGAAGGATTCCTTTAGGTTCATTCACTGATGTGTTTTTAATGTAGCACATGTTTTATTTTGGCTTTATTAAGAACAGCAGATGAAGATAAAATCATTTTTATTTGAGAAATGTCCTAAAACCATTTTGTCCCCCGTCTGGATCTGTTCTTTGTGGGGTTTCTATCAAAAACAGTTTCATGGTTCTCACAGAGCGTTTCAGACGTGTTTCAGAGACACGTTCAGCTGATTCAGGTCTCTCAGGTCTGAGACGTTTCCTGTGTCTGATCCAGCAGCATCACTTCATTCATGTCTTCATGTCTTCAGGTCCTCCTGAGGTCACTTATTGTCAGGTGGCCATCAAACCTCAGAGGAAGGCTGGCAGGAGGACAGGTAACACAACAACCACACACATACACAGTAATGGATGTTTTCATCTACAGGCTCAGAGTTGTATTAATATCCTTCCTCTCGCTCTGACCCTGTAAACCAGTATATTACTGCTCTGATGTGGCCTCTGTAGAAAAGAGTGTCAGGCCCTTGAAGTGCACACAGGTGGGTAGGAAAACCTTTCATATCTGTGATGTAGATACATATATGAACGTTGGTACCCTGAACTTTTGAATCCACCTTCACAAAGTGCATTTTGGGTCAAATTTAAGGCTGATATTAGCATGTGATTAAAAAAAGCCTCCTTTAGATAAAAGAGATCCTTTTTGCCAAACTGCTTAAAGAAGTTGTTGAAATGTTTTACACTGAGCTGATGTCATGAGTCATGATGTCAGAGCTCTGTGTGTATGTGAGCTTCCTCTGGCATGTTGAACAGGTGAGTCAGCACTTAGATCTGTGGGAGCTCTGTAAAGTGTTCACAGTGACTGTGGGTCACTAACAGCTGCTCACTGAGTCACTGACATACACTTCAACATTGTGTGACATCCCACTGACTCACAGCTCTGCAGCAGTTTCTACTGCCGTCTGTAGAGGGCGCCAGAGGCATGGATGTGAAAATGTGTTAAAGGCAGATGACGTCTGTGAAGGTTCTCAGTCATCCAGGTCATCGTAGTCAAAAGAGCTTGCAAAGAAAAGCATCTGGACTTCTTTAAGGCAGATGACAGTGTGCTCTGTGTGAAGCTTAGAATAACCCCGCTCTGCTTTCTAATCTAATGTTTCCTGTAAAGTCTTCTCTGTATGGACCTTTGTCTGATTTTAAAGTGTTACATGAAGAAACTTGAAGCTTTTTATGACTTTATGAATAAAACTCACCTGAAAGCTTCCTGTCTTTACGAGTGCTGCATTCAGATGCTGATATTCAGCAGCTGGTGAGCCTCACAGCTCAGATATAACAGGACATAATCATTTAAAGTAAAAGCTGAACATACACACTCAGAGCCAAAGACCTTTAACAAAAGCCACGTGAACACAGTAAAAATGAACATGTCACAGGAAATCTATCACGAGGTGTGTTTGAGTGTTTATGAAACACAGTTTTATGCACTAACCAGCAACCAGCAGAAGGCGTCTGTGAGCCAGTCCTGTCTGCTCCTGTTTCATTGTATTGATTCTGTTCTTCTTTCAGTCTCCTGGACATAGGTCGTGTCCAAATTCATGGGCTGCATCCTCCTGAGGACCCGGCCTTCGCGGTCTACATCTGCCGGGTCCTCAGAAGGTCGGGTAGGCTGGAAGTAAACAGCTGGGGAAATTGGACGGTCTAGCCTTCTGATTAACGTCACCGCTCTCTCAGTGGAGTTTAATAAACTCGTCCGTCTGCTCCTTGCTATATAAAATATAAGAGGACACTGACGTAAGTTCTCAACCGTCTCACACGAACAAACAAAACACTGAAAAAGCCCAACAATAACATTTTTAGGTTGTCTAAGTGACTTATATACTACGTTTAACCCGAGTAGCGAAAGTCTGCGGGGATCTGAAAATGATGTGCTGGGAGTTGTGCCGTTCTTCAGTGACCCTCGAGCTCCCGGCTCGCTATCGAGCTGGTGGGTAACAGACGTCTCCGAAAATGTCGGAGCACTTTTGCAAATATGCGATGCCTTGATAAACTGAGCAGATATTTGATGTTTACACAGCTACTTTCTCGCCTGAAAATATGTTAAAAGTTTATTTTGTGACTCAGAAAGATTAGTATGAGTAATTTTAAAATTTAGTAGCGTCCGCCATTGCCGGAAACTGGAGTTTGGCTGGGCCGTGCTATGAATTCTGGGATATGGTAGGCCACAAAGGACACACCTGACCCATCCTTCAAATTCGGGGAAAAGGAGGACACATTTGTCGGCTGCATTCGGAGGAGTCCACGAATTTGGACAGCCTTCGGCTTTGCAACTATAAATAAGTTGTTAATCCTAAATTCTATTTTCTTATTTTCTGTTTGTAGGCCAAATCTAATTACTTGAAAGGTTAGAGAGGGGCAGTCAATATTTTTAGAGGTTAACCAGTACTGAAAATCATCCCAAAAGATCTGCAACTTTCACATGAATAAAAAAGGTGCTCTGTAGTCTCAATATCACTGTTGCAAAAAGTGCATGCATTCGTATCTATATTGAATTTCTTGTGCAGATAGTCCTTGGACGGGTATATGGCAGTTAAGATTTTAAAGTGATTTTCTTTTGCTTTTGGTGGAATTGGGAAAGAAAGATACTTAGTCAAAAACCTCGAATTATAATCTTTAAACAAATATTTTCTTTTTAATTGAGAAGGAAAAAAGTTGTTTGGTTAGAAGTGTCCTTAAAAATTTATTATTGCATGTCTTTCCTTCAAATTGGATATATCAATAATTAAGGACGGTTCACGAATTATAGAGGAAGAATAGGTTAAACTGGCTTTAGCCATCTGAATCATTGCAGGGGGAATGGCTTTCACAACTTGAGTGAATTTACTTTGAGTACATGATAAGCCATAATTATCTATGAATTTATTATACGATAATAAATTGCCGTCATTGTCTAAAAGGTGTAAAACGGTCCAAATTCCATGATCCATCCAATCCTTATAAAAGATGATTTTCTTTTTATCAATATACATCTGTTGTTCCAAATCGAATTTGTATGTGGAGAAAAATTGTGCTTGTAAATTTTCCAGTACTGGAGAACCTGTTTTTGAAAATTGGATAATTTAATTGATAATTTGGAAATTTCAAAGTCACACTTTAAGAGAGATTCAATGCCACCAAGCTTCTCGAAAATTACTTTGGGGAAATAAAACCAAATACTGTTTGAGTTATTTATGAAAGACTGCAACCATTTAAGTTTGATGGAACCATCCATTGCTTCAAAATCAATCGCATTCAAACCTCCTTCTTTAAATGACTTCACTACATCATTCTTCCTAATTTAATGTTGCTTGTTTCTCCAAATGTAATTAAAGTTAATTTGATTTATATTATTGATTAGTCTATTGGAAACATATAAGCACTGTGATGGATAAATCAGTCGAGAGATACCTTCGGTTTTAGTAAGCAAGACGCGTCCAAAGATGGAGAGGTCTCTTTGTAACCAGCTGATTAGGATCTTTTTAGATTTCTGGGTAATATGCTCAACATGTAGATTTTCTCAATATTTGTATTCTTTGAGATTATAATACCCAAATATTTAATGTCAGTTTTAATGGCTATGTTAAGAGAGATACTGGGTTTACAATCATGAATAGTTAATAATTCGCATTTTCTAATATTCAGGTACAAACTAGAGGCCTTTGAAAATAGTGAAATTTCATTTAGTGCGAGAGGAACCTGTGACATGTTCTTTAAAAATAGTGTAGTATCATCTGCTAATTGACTTATGATCAGTGGAGCTCCCATCAAATTCAGTGGTTGAATGTTTGGATTGTGTTTCATGAAAATAGCTAAAAGTTCTGTTACAATAATGAAAAGTAACGGAGAAGCTGGACACCCCTGACGGATTCCTCGACTGATGTTAAATCGTTTAGACGTTCCAAAAGGTAAAGAAATAGAACTATTGATATCAGAGTATAAGAAAGAAATTAAATCTATGAATTTTTTACCAAAACCAAAATACTGTAAAGCTTTTAAAATAAAAGGATGTTCGACCGTATCAAATGCTTTATAAAAGTCTAAAAAAAGAATCACACCATCATCTTCAATTAAGTGATTTTAATCCAGTAGATCTAAAACCAATCTAATATTATTGTGGATAGAACGATTTTTAAGGAACCCAGATTGTGTTTCAGTAATAATCTGATCTAAGCCGTCCTTTAATATGTTTGCAATAACATGAGCAAGAATTTTATAATCTGCATTCAATAGAGTAATTGGTCGTAGATTATCGATTAATCTTTTATCTTTACCATGTTTGGGAATAAGGGAGATAAGACCCTGTTTCATTGTTGTTGCTAATGTTTCATTACTAATGATTTCCCTGATAGTTTTGAAGAAAAATTATTTTATTTCTTTCCAGAAGAATTTATAAAAGATGGCAGTCAAGCCGTCCTGACCAGGAGCTTTGTCCATTTTCAGTTTAAGGCTTGACCTAAGTCACCCAGTAATATGTCAGAATCACAAATTTCTCTGAATATAAGGTTCAATTTGATCAAAAAAGGTAAATGAATCAGTAGTTAAATATTTAGATGAGTATAAATTTGAATAAAATGTATGTATTTCTTCTGCTATAGTCTTATGATTTGTGCATTCTTCCCCGTTTACAATTAATGTATTAATAGATTTCTTCTCTTGCCTCCGTTTCTCCAGATTGTAGAAATATGAAGTACTTTTTTCACCTTCTTCTATCCATTTTGCACGAGCGCTAATGTATGCTCCACGAGCCTTTTTCTTGTATAAATCATCTAACTGAGCCTGTAAAGACAAAAGGGATTTCTTATCAGCCTCTGACATAAACTGTCTATTACAATAGTTATTCATATTGTAAAGTAATTTACTTTCAAATTCCTTTTGTTGTCTACTTTTCATTTTACTAAACGTAATTGAAAATTCTCAATTGTTCCATCATTGCAAATTTTATGGAGGTCTTTAACCATCTTAACATGCCCATCATCAATTAACAAATCTGCATTGAATTTCCAGTAATCTTTTTTTAAATTGTGTTTTATTTTCAGGGTTAAGTTTGAGTGGTTAAACACTGCTGCTAATAAATACAACTACGCACCTCTGTGAGGCTCATTAATGAAGATATGATGGGAAAGACTCAGTCACACAGTCATTTGTTTTGTTTCTTTGTGTGCAGCTGTGATCAGCTGACGTCACGTCACAGTCACCTCTCAGTTCAACAACATCTAAACAGATGTTACATGAGCTCTGTGGCTGAAATCCAAAGCCTGCACTCTGTAACACCAGCTTTCAAAAGAGAACTTAAGGATCCGCATAAATCGACGTTGGCGTCTGCTAACCTTGGTGCACTCAAACACTGACCACGCTCTGCACCGAGCTCCTCTGTAACCTTCACCACAGCCCTGCAAATGAACCAGTTTAACCTGAACTCATCTGATACGTTTATGCAACCGTTGGAAAACACAGAATTATCAGCAGCACATCCACTGATCCAAGATCTGATTTTTTGAAACTCTAAAATGAATCATAAAGATGTAAGTTACATATCTGTTGGAAAATGTTCCTGCTTTAAAAAAAAGTGCTCTGAGAAAGTTGAAACTTTCTCAGGTGAAAAAGGTCGACCTCTAAGAGTTACACATCTGTCCTGATAAAATTTCATCACTGTCTTTCCACAGGATACTCTTGGAGTGCCACTCATGACTCAGAGTAATTCAGTCTGGCTCCAGAGTGGAGTTTTCAGTTTGCCTGGATGCACTTCATCTCCTTCAGCCTACTGTCCTGTGTCCCAGTACCAGAAATGGATCAGCGACACCAGCAGGCTTTGTTACCTTCCCCTCCCCACACAGTTCATTACAAACCACTGCTCCTCCCACTGCTCCTCCCACTGCTCCCCTCACTGTCCCTTCCACCACTCCTACTGCCCCTCCCACTTCCCTGACATATGTGGATGTGTTCTGCAGTGGTGAAAACCCGATCCACTTCACTCACTTCACTTGAGTTTCTCTTAAATATTCTCTTTGACGGCTTCAGTTAGTTCAAAATGCAGCTGCGCGTCTTTTAACAGGTACGAGAATCCATGAACACATAACTCCAATTTTAGCCAAATTACACTGGCTCCCTGTTAAATATCGCATAGATTATAAAATTCTTTTGTTCACTTTTAATATTCTGAATAATGTAGCACCCACATGTCTTTCTGAACTACTCCACTTATACAATCCCAACAGAGCACTTAGATTGTCCAATCACAGGCTCCTAGCACAACCTAGGTCTCGAATGAAGTCGAGAGGTGACTGGGCCTTTGCATCCGTGGCACCTAGACTCTGGAATAACCTCCCTGTTCATATTCGTACTGCCAAGTCTATCCAGTCTTTTAAATCACGTCTTAAAACTTATCTGTTTACTTTGGCTTTTGATTCTGTCTAGTTGGCTGGTCTAGCTTGTTGTGTTGTTACCTATTGTTTGTTGTCCTCTTTTATTGTTTGTTTTAATTGTCTCATGCTTTTACTGACTGTAAAGCACTATGGTCAACACTGTTGTTTTAATATGTGCTATATAAATAAATTTTGAATTGAATTGAATAACTGTACGGCACACGAGACCACCGGCTTTGCGCCATTCGACCTGATGTTTGGAAGGGTCCCAAGGTTGACCTCATGTTTCCGGATGTCCTTCATGAGGACACCATTTGTGACTATGATACCTATGTCAAGTCACTGATGGACGACCTGCGCTCTGCCCTGCTCCAAGCCCAGGAACACAGCACAATGGAGCAAAGACAGCAGTCTGGCCAGTACAACAGAAAGGTGAAGGGTCTGCCTCTTTCACTGGGAGACCAGGTGTCGTTGGCAAACAAGGGAGTCAGAGGGAAAAGGACGCTCTCTGACAAATGGCAACCTGTTGTGTACACGGTAGTCGACTTGGATCCTGCTCTTCACATCTGCCGTATCAGATACAAAGAAGGACATGAGTGTGTGGTGCATCACAACCTGCTCCTTCAAGTTAACTTTTTGCCCTTGGACACAACATTGAATGACGATACTGCACATCCTGCTGTGAGCGTTGTCAGTGGCCCCCTTGAGTCTGACCTGGATGGCTCCGTGACATCTCTTGGGGACACAGGAGCTGTACCTCCTGTCACCCTTGCTATGGATTCTGTCTCCAGCATTGGCAAGTGTGATGACCGCACACTATCATGGATCCATCAGCAATCTGCCGCTGACCCAGTCAAAGATGGCGTTTATGAGACCCCTCACATGATGGGTGCTCCTGATCTTAGTGGGCTGCCAGGTAATGAAGCCTCTCCAGACTCCCCTGCTGACTCCCATAGTTTTCATGCTCTTGAACCCAAAGATGTGGACGTGGATCAGGGACTTACCAGACGTTTTGGTAGAAAATGTTCGTCAGTTGATTGAATCAACGGCGGTTATTGATATTGATGTGTGAATTTGTCTATTGCTGTATGTTGTCCATTGCTATTGTTTTTGGAAAAGAATAATAGAGGCACAGAGTGTTTTTTTCCTTTTCCTTTGCGGTCTGATTGCCAATAGATATAATGGCCTCCAAAAAGTTGATTCTGCTCATCTGGACGTAGTGTAGTATGTGTGTGTGCCACAAATGTATTTTAGGTGCCATTAATGCTAGCATGAATATATAATTCTGGCTAGCTTGGAAGTTGTGATGGGTTGAGCTAACCCTCTTCCCCACTGTTTGTATTTGGTTGTAGAAGCTGGAGTGAGCAAGTTATTTAGTTTGAGGTTTTTCTTTCTTTTACCTTTGTTTGTCAGGTATGTCAAATTTTGTGTTGGTGTTTTTTGTCAAATATGTTACATTTAAGTTTGTACTTTATGTTTAATGTAAAAATAAATGTAGCCCTTTTCTATAATTCCCCTGTGGGAGAGGAGCTGGAGCAAGCAAGTTATTTACCTGGAGGTTTTTCTTTCTTTTACCTGTCTCTGTCAGACACAATGCAGAAACACATCGGTCACACTAACTCATGTTAATGCTGTTCAGGAAAATGTATATAAAAACATTAAAGAGTACGAAGTAAAGCATGGAGCCACAGGATGACACTAATATAAGTAACGATAGCACACTTAGTTTTTCATGGTTGTTACAGTTCCTTTGTTTTTAAGCCAAATCTATTTATTTGCAAGACAAAATGTAGCTTAGTTTGTGGAAAGCTGCATGAAGCTGGCAGCGTGAAATTTGTCTCAAAACTGCACGTGGACATGTGGAGCAAGATGCTTTAGATTTTGATTCGTGAAACTGAACTGAGTACAAATGATGAGTATAGCAGCAGTGCACTACTGACATCAGTGTGCGCAGCTGCAGGAGGGAGTTTCTTGCTGTTTTCCCAATTAACTTAGTGACGTAATGATGCTTGGACTGTGGAGGAATGCACGTGTTTCTGATGTTACCTCATCCCAGATACACGATGACAAAAATCAGGGAGGGGCTTGTGGGACAGAGGGTCCACAATTACACAGCCACAAACATTTTGACCAGCACTCCGTTTCACTCAGCTTTTGTTACGTTCCCCCCGCTTTTCCACAGCAGTAAACAGTAACAGTCAGAGAGGGTGGAGTCAGTGTAAGCAGCAATAAAATAAATAAATAAAGATGAATAAAGTTTTTGTAAAAATGACTACTGGGTCCGGTGCATCTCTGGAGACCTGAGGAATAAAAAGGAACCGGGGTAAAACTGATTTCTCAACAAAGTACAGATACTAGTATTGAAAAATACTTTAATAAAAAGTAAAAGTTCTGAAATGTACTGAAAGTAAAAAGTAGCTCATTGTAGGACAATTGTAACCTATTGTAATTGCATGCAAACTGAACCTTAACATTAATAATATAATATAATAAGATGAGAATCCTTTCGAAAGGAGCCAGTTGAGGTGGTTCGGTATTCTGACAAGGATCGGCGCCTCCTGGGTGAGGTGTTCCGGGCATGTCGCACCAGGAGGAGGCCCAGGGGCAGACCCAGGACACGCTGGAGAGATTATATCTCTCAGCTGGCCTGGGAATGCCTTGGTGTTCCCCCAGATAAGCTGGAGGAGGTGGCTGGGGAGAGGGAGGTCTGGGTTTCTCTGCTTAGGCTGCTGCCTCCGCGACCCGGCCTCGGATAAAGCGGATGAAGATGGATGGATGAATGATAGATGAGAATCCAAATGTTGTTCTAATGTAAATCCTAGTTGTTCCCTTGAATCTGTTCTATATGACACAAGCAGTGACAGAGAATTTAAACAGAACTCTTTCCTGTTGCTTCCATGGTAAAGGGTTTGGAAGCTGGGGGAAACCATCAGAGCTTTTGCAGTGGCTCAGCATAGAGAACAGAATCACAGCTCACAATGATTTCTAATGTGAGCTTCAGTACAGGCTGTGATCAGCTGACCTGCTGAGGTCACATGTTCGCCTTGAAAGAAAAAACATGGAGTCTTTTATTTATTTAGATATTTATCGATGAATGCAAACAAACCCTGACACTGAACCATCATCTAGCTTTCACAGTGTAGAACAAACCTGATCACATGACCTGTGAAGCTGACACAGACCCAAACAGTGAAAAGCTCCATGGCAACAACAACAAACAGCCTCACATATGTTAACAGAGGCTGTTAGAAGCACAGAGTCTTTACAGTCTTTCTCCTGTTTGTACACAGATCTCTGCACATCTTCATCACAGTTACTCACAGACGTGCAGACTGTGTGGATATCAAAGTTTCCACCATGTTTGTAGTCTGTACTGGGACTCATGGAGCATCTCTCTATGAGCACTCAGTGCTTTAAACAGTGAGTCCCAGTTTAAGTCATGGAAACTTCAAACCTTCAGACTGAAGACACCATAATAAATAAATAGATTGTGATGAAGATGAATAACTGGAACAGTTTGCTGTGGTTTCTTCTGTTCCTGTCAGAAATAAGAGTGGCAGCAATAAGAGTGGCAGCACTTTGCTCTCCTTCCACATGTTTAAGGACGAAGTGAAGAAGAGTGAGGGTCTAAAACCTACATAATGCACAATACATATATTCATATAGGTTATAGTATGTTATATATAAATGTAGCTGAAGCAGTTTGTTTTAATTTGTAGCTTCACGCTGCACTTCATATGTTTGTCCACTAGATGGCACCACAGAGGCCTGTGTTGAAAAGCTTTGAGAAAGCGTTTTCAATCCAAGCTTCAGAAAGCTTGATGTGGTTATCAAGGAACCAACCAGGAAATATCTGCCGTGTGTAAAAACACCAACACAAGAATCCAGAATGAAGACAAGAAACTCAAAGCTCACACACAAAACAGGTGGTGCTAATTTTGTGACATGTTTCTGTAAAAACACCACAGAAGTGAATCATCAAAGTTTCCATGTGAGCTGATGATGCTGCTGCAGAGTTTCTGTTAACCTCCTGTGACCCCGCCTCCTCATACAGAGACATCTTATTGGCTTTATTCATTCTGCTCAGCACAGACGTGCTGCACCCTGGATACCAACAAGAGCTCCAGTTGGATCCAGTTGGATCCAGTTTGTGCAGTAAATCTAATGACGGGCGGCCACGAGGAAGATGGCGGCGGCCACTGAGCAGGTCCGGTGGTCGATGACCCCGGCGGCGAGGTCCAGTCAGCGGCCTGGAAGGGGGTCGCTGACGCCAAATCCGACGAGGACGAGGGGACTGCGGAGGAGCAGCTGCAGGGCCAGCAGGTGCGGCCACCTCTGGCTGGAGACAGGCAGGGCCAGCAGGTGCGGGGACCTCTGGCTGGAGACAGGCAGGGCCAGCGGGTGTGGAAACCCCTGGCTGAGTAGCGGCCGGGCCAGCGGGTACGGAAACCCCTGGCTGAGTAGCGGCCGGGCCAGCGGGTGCGGAAACCCCTGGCTGAGAAGCGGCCGGGTCAGCGGATGCGGAAACCCCTGGCTGAGAAGCGGCCGAGCTCACAGCTACCTCTGGATGCTGTGGCTGCAGGTCAGGAAACTGAACAGGATGGAGAATGAATGACTGGACCAGAGACTGAATAGATTGGGCAACAGGCGACTGAACTACAGGATACTGAATGACAGACTGAACTGACTGGACTACAGAAGACTGGACAACAGACTGGACAGGCTGGAGGACAGGAGACTGAGCTACAGGGGCCTGGAGGACAGGAGGAGACTGAACTACAGGGAACTGGAGGACAGGAGGAGACTGAACTACAGGGAACTGGAGGAAAGGAGGAGACTGAACTACAGGGAACTGGAGGACAGGAGGAGACTGGAGGACAGGAGGAGACTGAACCACAGGGGACTGGAGGACAGGAGGAGACTGACCTACAGGGGACTGGATTGACTGGGCTGGAAGCTGAAAAGCAGGCGTGTAAACTGACTGGACTGGGGAAGCTAAGGGATGAACCGAGGTTGGCAAGGCTAACGACTGAGCTGAGGTTGGTGTGACTAATGGCTGAGATACAGCCTGGGATAGTAAAGCTGGTGCCTGAGCAGCGGACAGGTCAGCTAGCACCCCCACCCGAGAAACAGGAGCGGGTGTGGAGGTGGACTGGGTCACAGCTGCCCTCGTCCTGGGAGCTGGCACAGGAGAGGTTGCTGGCTGGGCCCTAGCCATCTGAGGTGGTGCTGTAGGGACAGGCTGAGCCGTAGCTGTCTTCACCTGAGAAGGTGAAACAGTCGAAGAAGAAGGCCGAATCCAGGCCGCCGTGCTGGCAGGAAATGGCTGAGTGATGGGTGTAGGCTGACTGACAGGGGTGGAAATAGTGACTGGGTGTGTGATACTGACAGGTTTATCAGGGATTATTCTGGTCCTTCTGCCACCACTATTTACAGTCTTTAACTGAACAGTCTTTGGGGGAGCAGAGCAGAAAAATACTTCCCAGTCCACATCATCGTCTAGAAGGGAAACTCCCCATGAATCAGAAATGAGTCTATTATTTATTTTAGGTGAAAAATTAAATGGAGAGGGTGGAAAACAGTCACTGGAACTCACCACTGGGAGTTGCTGAAAATGGTCCATGTTATGGCGGCGTGTGCGATGCTTTCTCCGGGAAGAGACAGTGGGCGGGGTACACAGCCGAGCCTCTGGCACGGGAGCCTCCGTTGAGCTGAGGTGGGAGGCGGAGCCGCTGTGCCATGGCGAGGTTGAAGGTCTGGTGAATGAGGCAGGTGGCGTGTGAGCGAGGAGCGGACCCGTGGGAGAGGGAGCCGCCGAAGTGCGGCGCGAAACGCCCACTCTTCCCGGCAGATGCTCTGGTGCAGGGAAGTTAGAAGGTGGGTGAACGCGGCGTCTCCAAGGCCCGTCCAGAGCCAAGCGAGTACCCTCGAAGACGTGCTCTCGCTCCGCGAAGAGCCGCTGTCTCTCCTTAAGCTTTTCCGCCCACAAGTAGAGCGCTGCCTCCTGCCGCTCAAAAAGGTCCGAGTCCACTGGGTCAAAAGCGTGTCTTCTTGGCACGGGTCGTGTCATTCTGTCAGGCATGTCGTGTGTGGATGCGAGGAAGAGATGACCCAAACGCTGGACTCACGGTGCAGGATAATGGTGTTAATGGTGTTTTATTATAGGTAGGCCGGATGAACAGAACATGAACTGAAATGACTGACTGGGTGACTGAACTAACTGGCTGACTGGACTGGACCGGCTGACTGACTGACTGAATTGAACATACATGCGGAGAGACGACATCAACATCAATGACACAACAAAGAACTGGAGGAAACTGAGGACTTAAATACACAGACTGATGCGGATGATAATGAGAGACCAGTGAGTACACAGCTGAACATAATCTGGCTAACGACATGAGAGACGAGCTGATACAGGAAAAACAGGAAGTGAGAACAACATTGATGTGGCAAAAATAAACTGAACATGAACAAACTGAAATCACTGGGTCAATGACCCAGCAACACTGACAGCTGCATTGCTGGCTGATCCCAAAAGGTTGACTCTGCTCATCTGGACGTTTTCAGTGGGAGAAACGTTTGGTCACTGATCCAGGTGACTTCTTCAGTCTCAGCTGACTGCAGGTTTCCAACCTTATAAACAGCACATTTGCACAATGATTGAAACTAGCAGCAGTGGTACCTAATATATATTATAGTAATAAATACATAGACATATATAATACATACTAATGATGAAGGAACTGAGCTCACAGTCCATTTTTCATTTAGTGAACTACTACTCAATTTTTGGGGGTCTCAGAAATGCTCACTCTGTTTGTACATCACTTATTGTCAGCAATAGACTCATTCTGCTTTGTGGACATAAACATGTGACATTATTTCCTCTGTGTTTTATGAAACTAGAGCTGCATGATAAACAATGAAACAGCTTCTAAAAGTTTGACGTCAAAGCAAATCTAATGTCTGTCACCAAATTTCAGCATATTCTTCATTAGGACCCTTTGTGATATTTTTCATGTTTCATACAAACTAAAGTGATACACAACATATGCAGTGCTATACACAGATATTTACATGTTTCTAAGAGTTTGATAATGAAGCTGTTACCAACATCCTGCACCATGTTCTTGTTCTTGTTCAATTTGGGAAAAACACAAGACTAGTTACAAATAATCAGAGTCTGTTGTTTATTAAATAAGCCGCATGCATTATGATCCCTCAGTACAATCATATTCTGCTTGAACTGCATTCAAAACAATTGAGCCAATATTTTCAGCTTATATGGCTGAAACATTTTGAAATGATGAGCTTCCAACAATGAGTAAGAGATGTGGAGAGTTTGGAAACATCCCATTAAGAAAGATAAATCAAACATTCGTAGTCATTTTAATGAGTGCAGACTTGTTGAAAATGCAGAGGAGATAGTTGTGAACTGAGCTTCAGAGAAAAACAACATATTGATATTCACTCTGAAGCTTTGAGTGTAAAAAGACAGAAAAACAACATGTGGATCCTGGAATAATGGGAGCTTCCATCTTTAAAGGACTGAAGAGAAAAAAGTTTACAAGGAATCATTTAGAACAGCTTCAAACATCAATTGATTGAATCCATGAATCTGAAAACGTGTTTCTGAGTGAAAGAGAGACATGTACAGACTGAACTATATGTTCAACAGTCAAGAGTGTTTCTCTAACAGGAGGACACTCGTTAAACTCAACTCAGCACAGGGACACTGAGGAACCAAGATACCTGAATCTAAACCCAGGATAAAGAGTTTCAGTGAATGTGGTGCTGAAGGTGTGAATATGAATCAGAGTGTCAGAGGAGACTCTGTAGAAGGACAGAGTGCCAGCAGGAACGTCCACATACACCGCTACTCTGTTAGAGACAGAGGAGGAGGAGGAGGAGATGGATGTTCCTCTGTTATTGTGCCAGACAGAATGAGGACCATCATCGTAGCAGATCAGGCTCCAGGACTGATCATTGTATCCAAACCAACAATCTTTACTGTCTCCTTTCCTTCTGATTCTTCTGTAACTAACTGACATATAAACCCCTCCTTTCCACTCGACCTCCCAGTAACAGCGACCAGTCAGACCATTTTCACACAGCAGCTGAGGCCAGTAATCAAATCTGTCTGGATGATCAGGAAATGACTGAACCTCCTCCACATGTGCCACCATCCTGTTGTTCTCAGACAGTTGGAGTTTTGTGTGTACTGTGTTTGTGTCGACTGTGAGTTGACAGGAATCTGATGGAGAGAACAAACACAATCCAGCTGCAGGTATTAATCATCTGTTCATTGATTGACTCCTGACATCAGAGATGTGAATGAGTGATGTGACAGTTTGAAGATGGTTGAATGTGTGCTTCTTTATTTTCATGAATCACATTAAAAACCCACTTACATTTCCTCAGACCTGGTCTCAACCATCGGACTCCAGCAGGCTCCACCCTGAAAGGAGGAGGGGGGGAGAGGTCAGACCGGCACAGTCTCTTTCAGCATACACAACTGGACATTACATGGCTCTCATTTACATACTGTTAGACACTGATAAAGTAACAGTGCAACATTTTCATGAATACACTTATGAGGAAAGCATTGAGAGAACAGTTTACCCTGCCCGGGATAGGGTTACCGGGGCCCCGCCCTGGAGCCAGGCTGGGGAGGGTGCCCGGGGGTGAGCGTCTGGTGGTCGGGCCTTATTCCATGGGCCCCGACCAGGCACAGCCAGAAAAGGGGACATGGGCCCATCCTGCTGCAGGCCCACCACCCGCATGAGGTGCCGTAGGGGTCGGGTGCATTGTGTGCCGGGAGAAGGCCAGGAGCAGATGCCCTGGCGGACCGATCCCCGGCTACCAAGACTGGCAATAGGGACATGGAATGTCACCTCTCTCGTGGGGAATGAGCCTGAGTTAATGCGTGAGGTTGAGAGGTACCGGCTAGATATAGTCGGGCTCACCTCTACGCATGGCTTGGGCTCTGGAACCAGTCTCCCGGAGAGGGGGTGGACTCTGTCTCAGTCTGGCGGGCTGGGGTGGGTATGCTACTATCCCCTCGGCTTGCTGCCTGTACATTGGGGTTCTTCGCGGTGGATGAAAGTGTTTGTTCTCTGCGCCTTAGGTTCAGGGAACGAGTCCTGACTGTCATCTGCACTTATGCGCCGAGTTGCAGTTCAGAGTACCCAGCCTTCTTGGGTGGGGTGCTAGAAGGTGCTCCACCTGGAGACTCTGTTGTCCTACTGGGAGACTTTAATGCTCTTATGAGTAACAACAGCGATACCTGGAGGGGCGTGATTGGGAGGAACGGCTTCCCTGATCTGAACCCAAGTGGTGTTTGGTTATTGGACTTCTGTGCAAATCACAGTTTGGCCATAGCAAACTCCTTGTTCGAACATAAAAGTGTCCATAAGCGCACATGGCACCAGGACCCTCCAGGCCACAGGTCGATGATCAATTTTGTAATCGCATCACCTGCGACCATATGTTCTGGACAATCAGGTAAAGAGAGGGGCTGATCTGGGGATGACGCTGGACAGACCCAGTGCGCCTAAACATGTAGTGAGGGTGTGCTGGGAACACCTCGCAGAGGCCCCAGTCCATGAAATCTTCAACACACACCTCTGGCAGAGCTTCAACAGCATCCAGAGGGAGACTGGGGACATTGAGTCCTAATGGACCATGTTCAGCATCTCCATTGCCAAAGCTGCAGCATTGAGTTGGGGCCGCAAGGTGGTTGGTGCCTGTCGTGGTGGTATTCCCCAAAACCAAATGGTGGACACCAGAGGTGAAGGGAGCCACAAGGCTGAAGAAGGTATCTTGTCAGGCTTGGCTAGCCTGTGGGACTTCGGAGGCAGCTGACAGGTACCGACAGTCAAAGTGGAATGTGGCTGAGGCAGTGGCTGAAGCAAAAACTCGGGTGTGGGAGGAGTTTGGAAAGGCCATGGAAAAAGACTTTTGGACTGCCTCAAAGAGATTCTGGTAAACCGTCAGGCGTCTCAGGAGTGGAAAGCGGTGCTCTACGAGTATTGTGGATAATGTTGGTGGAGTGCTGCTGACTTTGACTGAGAAAATAGTCGGGCGGTGGAAGGAATACTTGGACGACCTCCCTAATCCCACTGACATGTCTTCCAAGGAGGGAGCAGAGTCTGGGGATGAGGGGGATGACCTGCCAATTTACAAGGGCGAGGTCACTGAGGCAGTTAAACAACTCCTTGGTGGCAGAGCCCCTGGTGTGGATGAGGTCCTCCCCGAGTTCGTGAAGGCTCGGGATGTTGTAGGGCTGTCCTGGTTGACAAGCCTCTACAATGTTGCGTGGAGATCAGGGGCAGTATCCCTGGACTGGCAGACCAGGTTGGTGGTCCCCATTTTTAAAAAGGGGGACTGGAGGGTGTGTTCCAACTACAGGGGGATCACACTCCTCAGCCTCCCTGTGAAATTCTATACCAGGGTGCTGCAAAGGAGAGTTTGGCTGCTAGTCGAACCTCGGAAACAGGAGGAACAATGTGGTTTTCATCCTGGTTGCGGAACACTGGACCAGCTCTTTATCCTCTCAAGGATACTTGAGGGCGCACGGGAGTTTGCCCAACCAGTCTATATGTGTTTTGTGGACTTGGAGAAGGCATTCGACCGTGTCCCTTGGGGTGTCCTGTGGGAGGTGCTATGGGAGTATGGGGTGTCTGGCACATTGCTACGGGCTATTTGATCCCTATACAACCATTAAGAGCTCGGTTCACATTGCCGGCAATAATTCGGACTTGTTCCCTGTGGGTGATGGGCTCCACCAGAGCTGTTCTGTGTCACCAATTCTGTTCTTAATTTTTATGAACAGGATTTATAGGCGCAGCCAAGTGGCGGAGGTCTTTCACGTAGGTGGTCTCAGAATCTCATCTCTGCTTTTTGTGGATGATGTGGTTCTGTTGGCTTCATCGGTTGCTGGCCTCCAGCTCACTCTGGAACGGTTCACAGACGTGTGTGAAGCAGTGGGACTGAGGATCAGCACCTCCAAATCCGAGGCCATGGTTCTCAGCCGGAAAAGGATGGAGTGCCCACTCTGGGTCCGGGACGAGTTCCTACCCCAAATGGAGGAGTTTAAGTATCTCGGGGTCTTGTTTGTGAGTAATGGGAGAAGGGAGCCGGAGATCGACAGACGGATTGGTGCTGCAGCTGCTGCACCAGTCCTTCGTGGTGAAGAGAGAGATGAGCGCAAAAGCGAAGCTCTCAATTTACCTGTCTGATCTACGTCCCTACCCTCACCTATGGTCACAAGCTGTGGGTAGTGACCAAAAGAACAAGATCACAGATACAAGCAGTGGAAATGAGCTTCCCCCGAACAGTGGCTGGTCTCTCCCTTAGAGATAGGAGAGGGTAGGGAAGTTCAGCCATCTGGGAGGGGCTCAGAGTAGAGCTGCTTCTCCTCCACATTGAAAGGAGCCAGCTGAGGTGGTTTGGGCATCTGACAAGGATGCATCCTGGGTGCTTCCTGGGTGAGGTGTTCCGGGCATGTTCTGGAACACCTCACTCAGTGACTTTGATGACTGGTGCCAGCAGAACTACCTCCAGATCAACACAAGAAAAAACAAGGAGCTGGTGGTAGACTTCCACAAGCAAAAACATCATCTACTACAACCACTAAACATCCAAGGTATGGACATTGAGGCTGTGGTACCTTGGTGTACATCTGAGCAGTAAACTTGACTGGACTCGCAATTTAAACACCCTCTACAGAAGAGGGCAGATCAGGCTGTACCTGCTGTGGAGACTGAGGTCTTTTGGAGTGAAGCGCTCACTACTGAAGACATATGACTCTGTGGTGGCCTCAGCCATCTTTTACGGTGTGGTCTGCTAGGGCGGCACCATCTCTACTGGTGACAGGAAGAGACTGAACAGGCTGATCCAGAGGGCCAGCTTTTTTCTAGGATGCCCTCTAGACCCAGTGGAGGTGGTGAGTAAGAATGGAGAAAGGAGAATGGTTGCTAAGATGTCATCCCTGTTGGACAACATAGCCCAACCCATACATGGGACCCTGACAGCACAGAGCAGTGCTACCCAAGATGTGGGACAGAGATGGCAGCTACCTTTACAGGGTAAGACTCAGCTGAACATTTCTATCTATTTCACACCTTGGCTCATGTGATGAGGCACATAATTAATAACGGTTCAACGACCATTTTTAGAGATAACCAAATTTTAAATTAAATTAAATACCTAAGTCTCTCCAAAATTTGATTTTAGAACTGAAGAAGCTTCTCATATGAAATGTCTGCAAGAAAAATTTATAAGTCCAGTTGCTCTTTTCAAGCTCCTTAGATTGTCTGTAATGAGCAAGAAAAAAATCTTCCCTTCATTTGTGACATCTGCATGAAACAATCAGGAACTGAATGTTGGACACAGCTGATGTTTTCAGCTCTTCCTCCTCTATCAGACATTCTCTCCATACCTGAGAGTGTCTAGTCTCCAATGTGGATCCTTCAGTCCAGCCAACAAACTCTGGACTGAGTCTCCTGGATGATTGTAGCTCAGGTCCAGCTCTCTCAGATGGGAGGGGTTGGAGCTCAAAGCTGAAGCCAGAGAAGTACAGCCTTCCTCTGTGATCAGACAGCCTGATAGACTATATAAACACACACACACACACAAAAAACAATACATTTGTTAACACTTCACTAAAGGCTTATTTTCAATAATTTTTATGGATAAAATATCCATTCAAATTCAAATTTTATTTGTCACAAACAAATGAATGATAGTCAAATGCCAAGTCCAAGATACATGTAGACTTGTTGGTTAAATTCCATGCACCCTCAAACACCTGAAGAAGACTTTGTAAGATTTCTTGTTTAATTTGTTTAAGAAGAAATAGACAATTTCATCAAATTCGGATATGTAATATTGTAATATTTTTTTCGATAGGCCAAGGAAAACCAGTTATAATGTGAGTGTGCAGGTGTGCCTCCAGGAGTGGTGGATCCCGAAGATGGTACACCAGGACTGAATGCTGCTCTGGAGGCGGAGTATAAGGCGGCGCGGTTGAGGACGGCAATCATCCATCCTCGGTTTTACTCCAACCAGCTGGGGTGCGACATGCTCTGTGTTGCTTTGCAAGTCCAGGAGGAAGAAGGAGTGGATCGCCTTTTCAGTTGGGTACAGTTTTCTCATGTTTAGTTAGTCAGTGAGGTGAGTGATTGTTGTTTGGTTATGTTTTTTGGGGGCTAGGTAAGCAATCGCTCCTCTGAGTTAGCTTCCCTTATTGTTGTTTGCCATTCGAGAAGCCAAGCAGGAATCCCTTGGTTTCAGCCCAGCTGATCTTGTTTTTGGACACACGGTATGTGGGCCATTGCGATTACTTAAGGAGAAATGGTTGTCCGAATCACATCGGGTGGAGGATAATGCGTTGGATTATGTGTGTGCTTTTAAGGAACATCTCTCTTGTGCAGTTGGCCCGCGACCACTTGAGGCGAGCCCAGGGCAGTATGAAAGCACATTTTGACAAGAAATCTGTGGTTCGGAATTTTGCCCCGGGGGAGAAGGTGCTGGTTTTGCTTCCAGTGACTGACTACCGTAGGCATCATCAGCAACATCTGTCCTGTGTCATGACATCACGGTGGAAAGGCCGATAAAAACAGCACGCTTATCGTGTAAACTACACAAAGCGGAGCTTGATGCAGTAGGAAGTTGAATATCTCATTGAGCATGGTCTTGCCATTTTCAGTCATGACGTGTGGAGCTCGCCTTGTATTCTGGTAGCGAAAGCGGACAATATGGCCCGCTTCTGCACAGATTTCCAGAAAGTGAATGCGGTTACCAAACCAGACTCGTTTCCGGTCCCGCGGATGGAAGATTGCCTCGATCGTGTTGGTTCTGCTCAGTATGTTACAAAGCTGGACCTATTAAAGGGGTACTGGCAGGTTCCATTAACACCTACCGCTTCGGAGATCTCTGCATTCGTAATGCCCGATCACTTCCTCCAATACACAGTGATGCCTTTCAGGTTACATAATGTGCCCGCAACATTTCAACGCCTTGTGTGGCAGGTGCTGTGTGGAGCATCTAAGTGCAAGGCATACTTGGTTGACGAAGTTGTCTATTTTACCTCGTGGCCTGAACATCTCGCAACACTTTCTGAGGTGTTTGGGCTGTTCAACGATGCCTCCCTCACGCTCAACCTTTCTAAATGTGAGTTCGGGAAGGCTACTATTACCTATGTGGGCAAGCAAGTGGGACAAGGGCAGGTATGGCCTGTGACTGAAAAAGTTCAGGTTGTTGTGGACTTTCCAGTGTCACAAACTCGGCGCACGTTGCGTCGGTTTCTGGGATGGCAGGGTTCTATCGGGGGTTCTGTAAAAACTTTTGTTTTGATTCAGAGGAGCACGTTTTTTTCCCTTGTTGTTCTGGCATTGGCTACGGCCCACAGTAGCCTGTGTTACTGTTCTTAAAAAACACATGGTAACCAGATCACCGATCGTCTCTGTCTTCTGTCGGAGGGATGTTACAATATGTTATATAGTTTCGTCTGGCTTGATCGCAAATGGTGTTCTATGACTTTTGATGGTTATAGCCCTTTATACTTTTCAATATATGAAATTTCTGCACAAATGTTGGTCCTATTGAAATGAATATGAAACTACAGTCCATCTAGTGGTATGAATGGCAAACTACAGTGATGGTGCGTTTGGCTTCCTCTAGTGAAAGAAAGGTAAACTATACTCAATAGCAGTAAATTTTTGCTCTAGTTAATATTAGCGGTTGAAATTTTAAATGATTTCTTAAACACGTTGGTGATTTAACGCTAAAAAAATAAAAAAAAACCATTTTTTTAAATGTTTTTTGTGAGATTTTAGGTTGTGTTAAGGCAGTAAGTCAAAATGGAAAAAACAAACAAACAAAGAAACTGCCAATTTAAACGTGAGGTTGTGTTGAATAGAATGCCAACAAAGCAGACATTTTCTTTTAATATAAAAGAATAGAAAGGTCACATTACAGTTAGTGAAAAACACTGTCTGAATTCTAACCTGAGAGTTTCCAGTGTACAATATGGACTCTCCAGTCCTGCAGACAGAAGTTTCGCTCCTAAATCTCGCAGATCATTGTTACTCAGGTCCAGCTCCATCAGACTAGAGGACGGGGAGGTCAGAATTGAGGACAGAGCCTTACAGCTTCTGTCTGAGAGGTTGCAGCCACTTAGTCTGAAACAATTATTATTGAAAATAGTTTTATTGTTTCATGCAGACAAGACAAATACACTTTATATCATTTTGTTACAAAAATCTTTAAAATGAGTACATATTTACTTACAGAGCTTTGTTGGAGACGTTGACCACTGGCAGCAGCCTCAGAAAAGCCTCCTCTGAAGCAGAGTATTTCTTCAGGTCAAACACATCCAGATCTTTTTCTGATGACAGTAAGACGAAGACCAGAGCTGACCACTGAGCAGGAGACAGTTTGTCTGCGGAGAGACTTCCTGAACTCATGGACTGTTGGATCTCCTCCACTAGAGAACGATCATTCAGTTCATTCAGACAGTGAAACAGACTGATACTTTGCTCTACAGACAGACTGTCATTGATCTTCTTCTTAATGTACTGGACAGTTTCCTGGTTGTTCTGTGAACTATTTCCTGTCTTTGTCAGTAAACCTTGTAGGAGAGTCTGATTGGTCTGCAGTGAAAGACCAAGGAGGAATCGGACGAGCAAGTCCAGGTGTCCACTTGGACTCTGTAAGGCCTTGTCCACAGAACTCTGGTAGAAGTGTGTCTCTGCAGATTCTCTTGTTTCACGTGTCTGGGAGGTTGTTTGCTGTTCTTCCAGCAGATTGACTCCAGAGTTGATGAAGGTCAGATGGACATGAAGAGCAGCCAGAAACTCTTGAACACTCAGATGGATGAAGGAGAACAGTCTTTTCTGGTACAGTCGTCTCTCCTCTTTAAAGATCTGTGTGAACACCCCTGAGTACACTGAGGCTGCTCTGATATCAATGACATACTGTGTCAGGTCTGATTCATAGAAGATCAGGTTTCCTTTCTGCAGCTGATCAAAAGCCAGTTTTCCCAGAGACTCAATCATCTTCCTGCTCTCCGGACTCCAGTGTGGATCTGTCTCAGCTCCTCCATCATATTTGATCTTCTTCACCTTGGCCTGTACCACGAGGAAGTGGATGTACATCTCAGTCAGGGTCTTGGGCAGCTGTCCTTCCTCTCTGGTTTTCAGCACATCCTCCAGAACTGTAGCAGTGATCCAGCAGAAGACTGGGATGTGGCACATGATGTGGAGGCTTCGTGATGTCTTAATGTGGGAGATGATCCTGCTTGCCTCCTTCTTATCTCTGAATCTCTTCCTGAAGTACTCCTCTTTCTGTGGGTCAGCAAACCCTCTGATTTCTGTCACCATACCAACACACTCAGGAGGGATCTGATTGGCTGCTGCAGGTCTTGTGGTTATCCAGACGCGAGCAGAGGGAAGCAGCTTGCCCCTGATGAGGTTTATCAGCAGCACATCCACTGAGGTGGACTTTCTAGGGTCAGTTATAATTGTAGTTTTGTGGAAGTCCAGAGGAAGTCGACACTCATCCAGACCATCAAAGATGAACACAACCTGGACGTCTTCAAAGCTGCAGATTTCTGCTTCTTTGGTTTCAGTAAAGAAGTGATGAACAAGTTCCACCAAGCTGAACTTATCCTCTTTCAGCACATTCAGCTCTCTGAAAGTGAATGGAAATATGAACTGGATGTCCTGGTTGGCTTTGTCTTCAGCCCAGTCCAGGGTGTATTTCTGTGTTAAGACTGTTTTCCCAATGCCAGCCACTCCCTTTGTCAGCACTGTTCTGATTGGTTCATCTCTTCCAGGTGAGGCTTTAAAGATGTCTTCTTGTCTGATTGTTGTTTCTGGTCTGTCTGGTTTCCTGAAGGCCATTTCAATCTGTCTGACCTCATGTTCATCATTGACATCTGCAGTCCCTCCCTCTGTGATGTAGAGCTCTGTGTAGATGTGATTCAATAGGGTTGGGCTTCCTGCTTTAGCGATCCCCTCAAACACACACTGGAACTTCTTCTTTAGTGTAGATTTAAGTTTACACTCACTCCAATAGACGTCTCTATTTGAAGTTCCTAAAAGAAATAATAATTTAATTCAATTCAATTTTATTTATATAGCGCCAAATCACAACAACATTCGCATCAAGGCGCTTGAGATTGTACAGCAGAATAGTCCAAATATAAGTCCAGAATTTTTATATTTATGTTTGACTAGCACTTTAGGGTTAGACATTAGTAAACAACCTCTTTAGCCAGCAGCTTAAATCTTTATGGAAATCCTCTTACTTTTGTGCAGAAGGTCAGCTAGCTCATCCTGCTTCATTCTCCTTAAAAAGTCCAGTGTGATCTTCACAAATGCCTCTCTGCTGCTCCTCCTCTGCTCCTCATCCTCACCCTCTTGCTCCTCAACAGTTCTCTGACCCTCCAAGTATTTCGGAAAATCTGTACTGACAACTTTTTGAATCTTCTTCAGTTCATTCTTCACAAAAGTGATGATGTTTTCCTGCAGTAGCTGGAATAGAGTATTGTGTGAATTAATATGTTACATTACAACCTCAACTGGTGGTGCAGTGGAAGAAGAGAGGAACAATGAACAGAGGGAAACCAGGAACAACAGACAGAAATAGCCAGGTTATATGAAGGTGTTGTCATAATCATATTTCTGTTGCAGTCCACAGCAAATCCTGATTCTGGAAACAGAGTGAATATTGCTACATCATGGTAATTGTTAATTGTTGTTAAATTTGAATGTTTAAAAAAACAACCAAAAAAATAAATCAAATTCTGAGATCAGATAACTCAACTTTGCATTGCTTAAAGTGGAATAAATGCTATAATAATATGATAAATAACTTTTTCTAAAGTTTTCCAATCATTTATCCAGCTTACATAGTTTATTAGACACTACCATGACAGCCAAAAATTAAAGGACATGTCTGTAGCAATATGTGTCAAGGTGGTCATGGGTATAGATAAAATTACAAACACATTTTTTTTTGACCAGCCCAGCTGTCAAAGCTCATTGTTTATTTGAAACAATGTTTAGTTGTGCTTCTAACTTGTCTTATCTTGCAATTAATACTACAAAAAACTAATACTTGCAATATGTTTGAAGTATAAATAGCCGTTCTTTTTGAGAAATGACTGAACAGAATAGATGTAAAAGTAGTTGTACATGTACAGACCATAAATATGGAGTCCAGCTGTGTTTGATGCTGCTGGGTAGACTGACTACTGGGAGTCTCTGAGCTCTGCTGGTCCACTCTGTGGAGGAATCATGAAGAATTAGTTCAATACAGGAGAAAGATCAATATTTTAACTGCTGAGTTTTAGTTCTCAGAAAACACCATCTTAATGCTGCTGGCAAAAATAAATAAATAAATAAAAAATGAAAAAAAAAACAGCTTACACCTATAAATACCTGGAGCTCTTACAAGAATAAAGACTGGTAAATCTTTTGTAATATTTCCAATGGTCTAATTATCTTAACAGTAATGACACAGATGACATGTGTCATTAGCGTTTTCTAACCTGCCAAGATTAAGGCACAGAGTTAGCCATCCATACTTGACCCCTTGGAAACTACATAAATTTCTGTGTAGTTTCTCAGCCATCATGGAGCTTGCAAGACAGTGATTGGACTTGTAATAGCAGTCTAGCGAGGAAGGAGTGTCATACAGGTCCAGCTGCCATGTGGTGTGGAACTTGAAGCCAGTCAGTTAAATCAATCAACAGACCCATACTTAAGTGTCAATATCAGGCAAGCGTTTTAGGCTAAGGGAAGCATCTATAATCTAAACAGACTTGGTCCTAGCACTGAACCCTGTGGAACCCTGTGGAACACCGTAGTTGACCTTAGTGTATGAAGAGGACTCTCCATTTAGATGAACAATTTGGAGTCTATTAGATAAATGTGATACAAACTACAGCATGCTTTAATCACGCTAATAGAATATTATGGTCAACAGTATCGAACGCTGCACTGAGGTCTAGCAGGACAAGCACAGAGATGAGTCCACTGTCAGAGGCCATAAGAAGATCATTTGTAACCTTCACTAAAGCTGTTTTTGTGCTGTGATGAGCTCTGAAACCTGACTGAAACTCTTCAAATAAGCCATTCCTCTGCAGATGATCTGTTAGCTGTTTGACAACTACTCTTTCAAGGATGTTTGATATGAAAGGAAGGTTGGAGATTGGCCTATAATTAGCTAAGACAGCTGGGTCTAGAGATGGCTTTTTAAGTAAAGTTTTAACTACAGCCAGCTTGAAGGCCTGTGGTACATAGCCGATTATTAGAGATAGGTTGATCATATTTAAGATTGAAGAATTAAGAGATGAGAGATTACTCTTATTTTTCACAAGTGCACAAATCGTACTCCAGAATAGATTATTTTTTGCTTGATTCTAAATTGATGTCTAAAGTTGTATGCTCAACTTATCATAACATCTTGATCTCAGATCACTCTCCAACCTCTTTAGTCCTGGACTTCTGTGATACGAAACAACAGGGTAAATGGCGTTTTCACCCGTCACTCCTGTCTGAGACATCCTTTTGCCAATTTATGACAACTAAAATATCAGATTTCTTGGAAACTAATGATAAACGTTTCTGATTAGATTTTATGGGAAACATTTAAAGTGGTAATGTGAGGAGAAATTATTTCTTTTGAATCTTCACTAAAAAAATGAATGCCGGAAACGCCAGTTCGAAAAAGAAGCTGAATTAACACAGTTAGAACAGTACCACAGGCCTCGTCTTGTCCCTCATTGTGTCAAGACATCACTAAAAGGAAGTTTGAGTATAACACAATTTTATCTAGTCAAGTAACACATCAGCTATTTAGGATCAGACAGAAGCATTTTGAGTTTGGAGATAAGCCCCATAAGCTTCTTTCTCGGCAGCTGAGAGCCCTACAGGCCAGTAGGGCTATACACAAAATTTAATCAAGATCAGGCGAAATTTTAATTAACTCTAAAGCTTTTAATGAGCAATTTAGAGAATATTATGAAGAGCTCTATATGTCGAAATCTTGGGGCAATATTTCTGATTGGTTAGAGAAGCTGGATCTCTCGAAAATGAATGATGCTGCACGAGAGGCTTTAAACTCAGATATTACTATTGAAGAAGTTTCGAAAGCTATTAAGTCATTCTCCAATGGAAAGTCCCCAGGCCCAGATGGGTTTGGTATTGAATTGTATAGAAAAATACACTGAAAAGGTGGCCCCACTTTTATTGAGAATGTTTAAGCATTCTTTCCATACTCAACGATTTCCCTGTACACTATATGAAGCTAATATTTCTTTGTTATTGAAAGAAGGAAAGAATGAAACAGAATGTTCCTCTTATCGACCTATTGCTTTGTTGAATTTGCATATGAAAATTTTCACAAAAATTTTGGCAAACAGATTAAATGGACATGTTGGATCAATTATCCATGCGGATCAAACTGGGTTTGTCCCTCAGAGGTTTTCCTTCTTTAATGTTCGAAGATTGATGAACATAATGTATCATAGGCACTGGGGAGCTTCCAAGTTCCAGTACTGAGCTTAGATGCTGAAAAGGCGTTTGACCAGGTCGAGTGGGCCTATATGCTTCGAGTACTGGAGAAGTTTGGTTTAGGCGAACAGTTTATATCATGGGTTGGTATGATATATAGGCATCCCTCTTCTTCCATTCCTACTAACCAAGACAGATCAGCGCCTTTTTTTTTACACCGCGGGACACGACAAGGCTGCCCTTTGAGCCCTTTGCTCTTCGCAATTTCTATTGAACCTCTTGCAGTAGCCATTAGGAATGAGCCCTCTATTAAACCTGTCCCATTGGGGAATATCAAGCACTACATTTCTTTATATGCGGATGATGTTGTTTTGTTCTTATCAAATCCTGAGCGATCTGTTCCTGTACTTTTAGATGTGGTGAGGTCGTTTGGGGAAATCTCAGGTTATACAATTAATTGACAGAAGAGTGAGTTTGTGGCTTTAACTGCAAACTTGGATGTTGCCTTTAAAAATTACAGACAGATTGAAATACTTGGGTGTTATTTTGCCTAAGGATCCTAAATAGATGTTTAAGTTGAATTATCTTGAACAAGTTGAAAAACTGAAAAAGGACATTGAGAAATGGAGGGCTCTCCCTGTTTCCATGGTAGGTCGCATTAACGTAATTAAAATGGTTTCCCTTCCTAAATTTCTATATTTATTTTTAAATTTACCTATTTTTTTGAATAAGCAATTTTTCAAAGTGATCGATTCAGTAGTATTACCATTTTGGGGCTTTAAAACTCACAGGATATCAAAAGTTCATCTATGCAAGTCTAATCAATGCATATTGATGGATTTTCACTACCTCTTCGTCTGGAAGAAGACCATGAATGCAACATAAGCAACATGGCGGCGGTGTATGTCTGCATGTAAACAGCAGCTGGTGCTCTACAGTCACTCTGAGGGAGAAGCTTTGCACTACAGACATCAAGCTTCTGGCTTTTTCCCTGC
Organism: Oreochromis niloticus; assembly: GCF_001858045.2. Classification (NCBI taxonomy): domain Eukaryota; kingdom Metazoa; phylum Chordata; class Actinopteri; order Cichliformes; family Cichlidae; genus Oreochromis; species Oreochromis niloticus. The sequence continues at coordinate 83,802,252 of NC_031967.2, read as the reverse complement.
GCCCCTACTACCTCTCCCGAGAATTCCCACAGCTTTCCATCTTCTTGGTTTACATCCACCCCAGAGCTGATGCAGCTTAAGCTATGTGAGTGAGTACTTCACCAAAACTGTACAAACTGGAACAATTATCACCGGACTCTCCCAAGTTCATCCAGGATGATTTCAACCACTGTTCCCCTGACAAGTCGTTTAAAGGATACCAACAGTATGTTACATGCAGCATATGTCAGGGGAAGAGTGGATAATTGCTATTGCTCTGTACCAGACACATTCTGACCACCACCAGTAGGCAACGGGTGAAGCGTCTTGCACAAAGACACAACGACCGACACTGTAGGAGAAAAATTAAAAATTAAAAAAATACTTGTTGTAAAAAGTACAGTACATATACTGTACATTACTAACAAAATCATCACGTTTCAACCAGTGGGTTGAGAGCGAAATGTAGGGTGGTGGCAATGGCCTCGTCTGTTGACCAGTTTGGGCGATAGGCGAACTGCAATGAGTCCAATATGGTGGTAGCAGGGTCTTAATATGCCTCATAATGCACCACTCTATGCACTTCACCAGGATGGGTGCGTGTGCGACAGAAAAAACCTCCTAGAACATCCATTCTGGACATTCTGATTGCTGTGTTTTTTGAAACAGTCCAACACACACCGCTTCACATATGAACATAGAAATGTGTGTGAAAAAAAGCTGAGCTGACATTAAACATGATAGAGATTTATTCACAAACACTGAGTCACAACAACATTTACACACACATTACCTCTCTGCCGGACGACACACGCCTGATTTAAAATTAATGATTTAATTTCAGTGGGGTTTTTTTTTTTATCACAAAGCAAATATTTCTTTCTGTTGTGACATTTTATTTCCAGGAATTCATGCAGTAATAAAATTTGTAATGTGAATGTTCCTCAGCCGGATCGCAAAAAACAACATTAACCACTTTGGAGAAGACCAAATGTTAGATTTTTAAAAAAAAATATGTTTTACTTCTGGTTTGCTTTAGGTGATTTTCAGTTGTTTAGAACCCAAAGGCTTGTTTTTAAGAGACAGTTTAAATGGGATTTAGGGAATGACATGTTTGCACTGCAGTTTATATCCAACAACATCAAGCAGTTAAATCAAAGAGTTCAGTTCAAAGAGTTCACAGCTCACCTCACTGCAGCAGACAGAGGCTGGACTTTAAAATCAATAATGTCAGCTTTAGACCGGTCACTCTTTAAGGACACACAGCTGGGTCCAGGTTCATGTTTGCGTTTAGTTCCTCGTTTCTTCCTGTGAATAATGATGGAGCAGTGATGTGAGTGCTGAGCTGTGACATGGAGAAGAGTCATGGACAGTTAGAGATGGTCATCTCACCTCTGAGCTTTGGTCTGGCTCTCATGTTCCCCACACAGAGTGCTTTTAGAGGGAGGGACTCCCTCCTCTCTGTCCTCACACTGATCCATGCTGCTCAATTCAGCTCACACACACTTTCTACCTGCAGAGGAAACACAAATCATTCATGTGCACATCAACTGAAATCCTCCTTTCCATCATGTGTGCTGTCCAAATGTGTGTGTGTGTGCGGGCTCACCTCCTCCTTTTATGTGAAAGAACTTTCTCGTGGGAAATTTAGACCTACCAGCTTTAGTGGCTACATATACTGATGTCTGAAAGTGTTTTAAATTATCCTTTAAGTCTAGTTTGGTTCTATAAACAGAATCTATGATGACACCATCTCCTCCACCTGCTGCTGTGGAGATTCAGAGAAATAAAACTACCATAAGAAAAGAGAAGATAGAAAAAAAGAAACTGATCTTATCTTTTGTTATTGGATTTCTTTGTTTGGGAAATATTCCACTCATTCCACTTAACCTGGGTAGTGAATTCAATCAGGACTTTTTTTTAATCAAATCCTAAAGATACTAACATGAAAACATGTTGAGCAGCTCTCTGACATGAAGAACACGCGTTCTTCAAAACGGACACCAACTACAGGCTCCACGTCACACCTGGACACTAAACACGGACACACAGGTGAGCTGCTTCCTGGAAGGAGGCGGGTTTAAACCTGAAGCTCAGCTCAGGAGGATTGGAGCAACCAACAGTTGATGTCTCCACTTTCTTCTTCTTCTTTTTTTTTTTTGAAGAACAACAAGTTGAAACTATATCTAACATACATGTAAACAAAATATTCATTTATGAAGTTCGCTCTCCGTCTCCTGCTGTCCCTGCGAATAAAAAGACCCGGAGCTCTCCGGTCGAGCTCAGGCAACATTCAGTGTGTTTTAATGGCGGACACATTCGACCTCGTTGAAAAACATTACACTGACTTCTATGACTTTAATGGAGAGACGTGTGTGAAAAAATCAAACATGAGCTGAACAAACAGTAAAGTTCCTAAAGACAAACTGTTTAAGGAGGAAACAAAGCAAACTTACAGTTTGTTCACACACCAACAACAAGCTCCACTCCACGAAGTTAAGGAAAGTGAAAGTAAACTTTGAGCAGGAGGGAAACACCCAGAGAGGCATTTGAGGACACTCACGAGCATCGAAACACGTGTGCTGCGTTCAGGTGCACCTCGGAAACTCCCATATTGTTGGCAGGTCGTGATTTATTTCTGCGGGTTTTCCTGTTTGAAACACAAACATCCATAATCACTTTGTTGTTCTTCTTCCTGCAGCGTTTGAATATTGCAGCACTAAATGGATGTTTCTTCAAAGCTCATTTCAACCTGTTGAAGACATGAATGAAAGTGGATCACATGATGTTTAAGGTGTGTCATGTGACATGTTCAGTATCGTCACACGTGTCTAGATTGTCCCTGATATCATAACTGCTCAAACACTGATGATTATATTCAGAGATGGGCAGTGGCTGTAATCCTATTACTTTTTTCAAGTAACGAGTAAAGTAAGGGATTACTATTGCAAAAACGGTAATTAGATTACCGTTACTTTCCCGTAGGAACGCTGCGTTACTGCGTTACTAAAACCGTGATTTTTTTGCGAGAGTGTCTCATGACAGTGACGTAAGCGAGTGCGACGTTCGTGACAACAGCTGTGTGCAGATCAACAATGGATCATATATCGAGTGCGGGAGAGAGTATGAGCGTGCAGCGTTTAAAGCGTGGAAGTACTGACCTTATTTTGAGTTTGATTCCATAAAAAGTGACAAAAACATTAGCGTCCGTTGTGCGTGGGAAGAAAACTTCTTTTTAAAGCGAAAAAAACCCCTAAACTTCCATGCAAGCGCCGAGTACCACGGAAATTCACAGAGAAACTCGCGGATTCTTCCACTGACCGCCGCGGCACACCTGCACCAGGGTAAACCTCCACCTACCCCACTCCTGCTTTACAGGTGAAAATAGAGCAACAGGACCGCTAGTCTTTGATTTTATTTATTTTCTGCTGTGTTTTACTTGCATCTATTTGAAAGAGTGAGTGTAAACACAAAAAAAATATTTAATTTATGTGCTGGAATGTGCAGAAAATAGGTTTAAATGTTAAACAAATTTCTTCCAGTCAGAGAATGTTGCATATAATTAAATTGTTGCTTGATGCATAAAGTTAAAAGATTAAAACTAGTAAAACAAGTTTTTAAAACGGACTTTTCCATTTGGTTACATTTTGTATGATGGATTATGCAGAAAAAATAGAATTGGGCTGAAAGATCTATTGCTTTATCACCTATTCAGGTTGTAAATCATGTTTTTAAAAAGTAACTAAGTAACTAAATAATTAATTACTTTTGAAAATAAGTAATCAGTAAAGTAACGGGATTACTTTTTTGGAGAAGTAATCAGTAATTAGTTACGGATTACTTTTTTCAAGTAACTTGACCAACACTGATTATATTTGAAGAATTATTACTAATGGCAGCAAAGTTTGAATGGAGCTCTCTGTCTGTGCTGATTTGTCGTCCTCCGGAGGGCTCAGGCCAGAATCATTCATCCTTCTCCAGCATGAGGCCTCCCTCAGGAGCTCTGACCTTTGACCTCCTGACCCTATAAGACGACACGTCCAAGCAAAACACAAAAGGCACAGGCTAACTCTGGCTGTGTCCCAATTCAGGGTCTGCACGCTTGAAGTACGCACACTACGCGTACCACGTACGGTGCGTACTATATAAGAAGTGCGGAAGTGAGAGGCTTGTGAAATGGGACGGTCTAGCCTCCGTCGAGCTGTTCAGGTTGCCTAGCAACCATGATACTAACCGCGAGAAACGTTTCATACAGCTTTGTGTGACATAAATGAAGGAGAAAAAAATGTTCTGGATATAATGGATATATGCCTGACTTTAATTATCCATAAAATCATCACATTCTCTGTAAGATTAAGGTCGACTATATATATATTTAAAAGTAGAGGCTTTAAAACCAAGTTACCGCTGAAAGTACAAACATCACTAATATCACATAACGTTGCCGACATGTGGCCAACAGTAATGTTTTAATGTTCTTTGTTATTAAACATTCGCACATAAATAAGTGACATAATATTCAGTACTTACTTTTGACAGTTCACTCTTCGGACACTCTCTTCTGCCGTATTTTCCACACCCACCGCCGTGCTATGAATTGTGGGATATATGGGACCACGAAGCGTGCACCGGACCACGCTTGATATTTGGGGAAATCGACGGCGCATTTGGAGTATGCATTTGAAGTACACTTCGAATTGGGACAGCCGTCGTCGCGTGGCGGTGACGTAATCACACTTAAAATGCGTACTTCAAGCGTGCATACCCTGAATTGGGACACAGCCTGTGTGTGACAGATGTGTGTGTGCTCCAGGGTCAAAGGTCAGCGGCTGAGCGTGTTCGGAGAGGTGGGCTCAGTATGCCCTCTGCTGGCCGTGGCAGGAACGACCTTCTTTTGCTTCACGCTGACGGATGAGTCGCGCTCGCTGCCCGTGCTCGTACAGGTACCAGCTCTCTGAGGATGATGATGGTGAGGAGGGACGGCCTGATGAAGCTCAGTGTGTGTGTGTGTGTGTGCAGGACAGCAGCCGGCTCAGCTGGATTCAGCGTGTGTGTGTCGGGCAGAGCGTGTGTGTGACAGCTCTACGTGTGTGTGCGCTACGAGGCTGGAGAGGAAACAACATCCTGTGTGTGACGAAGCACTCCGAGCTGCACGCCGACTACACGCACACACAGGAACACACACAGGAACACACACACTCTGAGTCCCTGCTGCTGATGTCACAGCCTGCTGAGGACAACTGTGAGGAGGCGGAGCATGAGGAGGTGGAGCTGGACCAATCAGCTGTGAGGATAAAGCAATCCAAAGTCATCAGCTACCAGGTGAGAGCGCTCTGAGCTCTGATTGGCTACCACATGTTTGTACCTGTGTGCTGATTACTAAGCCTCCTCTGCTGTGATAGGGCATGGTGACTGAAGTTGTGAGTTAGGGGGCGGGGCTCTACGTGCTGGATGGGAAGGTGGGTCTGTGCGTGGCCTATCAGCCGGCGGCGAAGAGGAAGCTGAGGGCGGGAGACAGAGTGGAGGTGAGTCACATGACGTGACATCATCATGCCCGTTTGTGTTTGTGGCAGCCACGACTAATAAAGTTTGATGGTTCCTCCTCCTGCAGTTGCATCACGCCCACTTCCTGTACCGGCCCTGCCCGGACTTCCCTCCCAGCATGCTTTGCACCTGCCTCGGCTCCAGCCTGAGGGTGACGGCCTTCAGCAGGGTGGGAGGGTCGCCACCCGACAACCGCTGCCCGGGAGATGGGGCGTTACCACGGTTACTGCTGCAGAGAAACACAGATGTGTCAGATTACCTGTGGACGTGTCACCTAAGCTCGCAGCTGGCACACAGGTGAGGCTCCACCCACCACCACCTGTGCACAGTCAGAGACAGCAGAGCCTAACCTTTGTCCTCCTGTCCTCCGCTGGCTCTGGCTTGTTTCCTGCTCCTGGTCCCGGTCTTGGTCCTCACTCTCGTCCTGCTCCTGGTCCCGGACTTGGTCCTTACTCTCGTCACGGTCTGGGTCCTCAGTCTGGTCCAAGGTGTGTGGAGGCAGCAGTGTGTGTGCTTGCTGTCCTGGAGGCTGATGGAGACTCAGAGCAGACCTGGAGGACGAGGACGCAGAGACATCTACTCTGAGATGCTGGACGAGCCTCACACCTGTCCTGTGACTCAGGTAGGTCCCACTCTCACCTGTCTTCCTTACAGGTGAGTGTGGAGCATGCTCAGTGTGCTCTGTGTCCCTGCAGTACAGCGTGTCCTCGGCGGTCCGTCGGTACCTCGGTGTGTCGGAGCTCCTGGAGTCCCTGCAGACTGACTGCTGGTCTTCAGCCCCTCTGAGCTCTCTGCTGCCCGGTTTGTGTGTCAGGCAACGCCCCCTGCTGCTGGTCGGCGTGCTGGAGCTGCCGTCACAGACGTCTGAGTTCAAACACTCGATGCAGCTCAGAGACGCCACGGGAGCTGCAGCCTGAGTGCTGACGGAGAGCAGCGAGGAGGAGGAGGGAGCGCAGAGGGCGGTCTTTAACAGCGCCTGGATCGGTACAATGCACTCACACAGACACACACACAGTGACACACAGCTTTATTCTTTAATGTGTGTGTGTGCTGCAGGTTGTCTGGTGGGTGTGGTGCAGTTCACCATGGTGACAGAGGCTGTGTCTCAATTCAGGGTCTGCATGCTTGAAGTACGCGCACTACGCGTACTACAAGTACCGGAAGTGCGGAAGTGAGAGGCTTGTGAAATGGGACGGTCTAGCCTTCATCGCGCTGTTCAGGTTGCCTAGCAACCATGATACTAACCGCGAGAAACGTGTCATACAGCTTTGTGTGACAGAAATGAAGGAGAAAAAATGTTTTGTTGGTCATTCATTTTTGTCATGACATCACTTTGATTAGTTGAGACCACAGGACTGTAAAACATGATAGTTGGGCTTCATTTCTGTACTGAACAGTCATTTCAAGATTAGTTAGTAAATAATAATTAGCTAATGTTATTCATGAGACTAAAGTCATCTCATTGTGGTAATGTAAATATAATATGGACAATATTATATGTATTGTCACATTATTTTTATATACATATATATATATATATATATATATATATATATATATATATTACAGCAGTGAGCTTGATCTCTGGGTCAAAGATTAAAGTTGCAGTTATTTATATTTCCTATCACCTTAAATCTTCACTCAAAGACAAGTATCTTTGACAGCGTATATATAGATGTATTATGCAGTCTGTCCTCACTCTGGACACTTGCAGTTGTCACACATGGAAATCAAATGTGTGATAAGCTGCAGGATTCAAACACAAGTGTAACTTATAAATACATGTTCATACTTTTATTCCACAATCAGAGAGAAAGAAACAGAGAGAGAGTGCAGGACAGACAGACAGGTGACAGTCTCAGGTGTACACACTGCTACAAAACAGCACAAGAGAAGGAGGATTTAGTGTTTGTGTTATTACGAGTGCTAAACAAGAAGAGTTCCCAGATGGTCCAGTGGACACATGTGTGACTCCTGTGATTAAAGCATCTTTCTTTCAGCTTAACGAGTGAACCGTCAGCGCGTTCAAACACACGTTAAAGTCCGTTTGGCTCGACACCACCGAACAGAGGCAGCAATATAACATAGCTAACATTAACAGTGCAGTGAATCCTGCTTGTGCCGTCATATTCAGGACTGCAAACCGAGCAGCATCACTGACTTTCAGCTTGTTGTGTTTGTGGATATATGACTGACTTTAATTATCCATAAAATCATCACATTCTCTGTAATATTATGGTCAGCTATATATATATTTAGAAGTAAAGGCTTTAAAACCAAGTTAACGCTGAAATTACAAACATCGCTAATGTCACATAACTTTGCCGACATGTGGCCAACAGTAATGCTTTAATGTTCTTAAACATTCGCACATAAATAAGTGACATAATATTCAGTACTTACTTTTGACAGTTCACTCTTCGGCCACTCTCTTCTGCCGTATTTTCCACACCCACCGCCGCGCTATGGATTGTGGGATATATGGGACCACGAAGTGTGCACCGGACCACGCTTGACATTTGGGGAAATCGACGTTGCATTTGGAGTATGCATTTGAAGTACACTTCGAATTGGGACAGCCGTCGTCGCGTGGCGGTGACGTAATCGCACTTGAATTGCGTACTTCAAGTGTGCATACCCTGAATTGGGACACAGCCAGAGAGTTCCTGACCAGACTGGCTCCTCCCTTTCAGCTCACCTGTCTGCACCTCCACCCTGACTGAGCTCCACCTGCTTCGTTCTGATCTTATCTGTTCTACGTGTTCGCACAAATAAAACTTTATTGTTCCTCCTCCTGTCACACGGTATCTCACCTTCACTGACCCTAACGCTGGTGATCAGGGTCAGAGGTCACATGAAGCTCTCTGGGTTTAACCTCACATGAAAGGGGCGTTGCTGTCATCATCATAAAGCGGCGTATAACAGGTCATGTGACCCTTCTACAGGAAGTGATACCTGTGAGTGGCGCCCACATCAGAGACGTATTCAGATGGTGATTCATAAAACCTGAACCAGTAAAATCTGACAGTAGAAGGATGATGAGTGAAACTGGTTAATCTGGTGTTTGTGGCACAGAGCGGGACAATAAAGGTTTGACCTCCGCTGTGTGACGCGTGTACCCGAACAGGTGTGCTGTGTCACACGTGTACCTGAACAGGTGCTCTGTGTCACACGTGTACCAAAACAGGTGTGCTGTGTGACGCGTGTACCAAAACAGGTGTGCTTTGTGACGCGTGTACCAAAACAGGTGTGCTGTGTGACGCGTGTACCCGAACAGGTGTGCTGTGTGACGCGTGTACCAAAACAGGTGTGCTGTGTGACGCGTGTACCCGAACAGGTGTGCTGTGTGACGCGTGTACCAAAACAGGTGTGCTGTGTGACGCGTGTACCAAAACAGGTGTGCTGTGTGACGCGTGTACCCGAACAGGTGTGCTGTGTGACGCGTGTACCCGAACAGGTGTGCTGTGTGACGCGTGTACCCGAACAGGTGTGCTGTGTCACACGTGTACCTGAACAGGTGCTCTGTGTCACACGTGTACCAAAACAGGTGTGCTGTGTGACGCGTGTACCTGAACAGGTGTGCTGTGTGACGCGTGTACCTGAACAGGTGTGCTGTGTGACGCGTGTACCAAAACAGGTGTGCTGTGTGACGTGTGTACCCGAACAGGTGTGCTGTGTGACGCGTGTACCTGAACAGGTGTGCTGTGTGACGCGTGTACCCGAACAGGTGTGCTGTGTTTGAGTCAGTGAAGTAAAACTAAACCCTGTGAACGTGTTTCAGTTTCTTTACAGACGTCAGACGGTGAAAGCTTCAGCCTGACCAGGAATGAATCAGTCTGCTTTAAATCACACTTACTTTAAAATTCATTTCTCCTCACCTTCATGTGTTTTGTATTATTTGATCTTATACTGAAAGAGTTCATCCATCGACACATTTTAATCCTGCAACATTTCACCGTGTTAGTTTGTCATAAATTGGACTATTTTAGGGTAAATGATTTCAGTTCATCTTTCCAATAAAGCTGGCAGCTCTGAAACAACTGTTCTCTCTGAGGGTGTTTTGCCTGTAAATAAAAGTGAAATCATTAAATGTAAGTTGTGTGAACAGAGCCGTCCAGTGGAGCTCCTCAGGGCTCTGTGCTTTCACCACTTTGTTTTCTATGCTAATGAGTGTCAGAGCACGTCAGCATTAGTCCTTTAACATGGTCACAGCCACTGATGAATGTGTTCAAATGTGGGGTTTTTAATCCAGGTTTACATCACACTTAAACAGTCTCCATGAAACGGGCCTCTGCACTCATTCATCCTTCATCCTGGAGATCACTCATCTAAACCAACTAACATACAGAATGTGATGTTTTCAAAGCTAACACGTGCAAACAATTGTTATGGATGCGATTAAATTTAGTAGCGATGATTTGTGAAATCCTAATGCGTGTTCTAACATGTTTTAATGATGGTATGAGCTGAAAATAAATAACATAAAGTTAATAGTTTATCTGCAACAGAACTTTTTCACCGGTTCAGTTTTTGGTGTCGGGTTCATTTCCATATACGGTGGTTGTTGTCATGGAAACAGTGTTTAAAGTGAAACATGAGAACGGAGGGATGAAACTTTGACTTTGGCTATATCTGTAAGACAATCAGGCCTTGGATGGACGTCGGGCACAGGAGTTCTTAACAGCAGCTCATTGTTCATTCTGATGTTTTTTTAATTGTATTTTATATTTAATATAATATATTGGCCTTTTTCAGCTTTATTTGAAGGGCCACGGGTCAGACTCCACCTGGGCCTGCCGCTCTCAGCCTCACTCTGAGGAAGCCTACAGTCTCTCACAGTGGAAACTATACCGGGGGACCCGATCCTTGGGGTGGACCAATTTTTGTTAGAGTGTGTTTTGGGGTTTAAAAGCCACAGAGACGCAGTGCTTAGAAAAAATGCATTTCAGTTGTGCTGATGCTCCTGACACGTGTAAGATTGGGGAAACCTGCATTCAGGTGAAACTGAAAAACACTATGTCCAGATAAACAGAATCAACTTTTGGAGAAAAATAAAATAAAAGATTCTTCATCAAACTCTAACAACTAAAAACATGACACTTACCTTAATTGTATGGGCTATATCAAATATATTGAAGACCAACAATAGCACTTCTCACTGCTGCTAATTTTAACAAAACAAAAAAAGTAGGCCAAGTTATGAAGAAAAAGGCAATTCACCAAATCATGAAAAATCTAACTGAAAAATAGAAATACAGAATAAAATAAAAAAAATATTCATCCAGATCTTTACAACCAACAACATAAAATCTATCTTAATTAAATGGCCTAATTCTCCAATAAATTAGCAATAATAAAGTAAGAAAAAAATAAGACATTCAGTTTATGAACGCTCAAATTAACAGAGTGACATTAAACGCACCTCATTGCTTGCCGTAGCGTTCTTCGCAGCTGCGCTTCACCTCAAAGAAAGGTTAATACATTGGATTTAACTTAACCAAAGTCCCGCAATTAAAGGAAAATAAAAAAAAAATGTTTCTAACAAATACAATGAAGAACATTAAAATAATTCACTGTCAGTTACAGTCGCTATGAGTTTGATGAGATCAGCTGCTTCATTTGGTTCTGCCTAAAGTTAAAGTTAGGTTAAAGTTCTCTCAGTGATCGAGTGTTTATATGATAAGATACATGTTTAATGCAGAAAGTTGGAACTATGTGTTGGTAAGAAGGTTTTTAACAAAGGTTTAGTTTAAGCCTGAAGTTCAAAGGTGAAAGAAATTTCACGTTTGATGAAGGAAGATCAAGGTTTATCAAGGCTAACAAGGAAATAGGTCAAAGGTCAAAATAAGGTAAGGTGATAAAATATAACAGATATATATAATCGTTAAATAAGGTGAAAATATCAGATAAAAAGGTTTTTTTGGTTATAAGGAATGAATAGGTCAAAGGTCAAAACAAGAGTTCTGTTCAATTAAAATAAATAGGTCAAAGGTCAGGTCAAACAGGATCAGCAAAAATTAAACCAGGATAAAGAAATAATACATCAAACAAGAAAATAAATTGAAAGTCTGAGTTAATGAGAAATTAAACATTTAAATCAGGTTAAGAGTTAATTTTTAACCCTTTGTTAGTTAAACTAAATAAAATAAGCAGAATAAACGATTGGAGGAAAAAAGCAAAGATGTTGTGATCAAAGCTCTTTTAAAATAGTTTGTACGGCATAAAGAAAAACACATGTTTCAGTAAATTGTTACTGATCCAAAACCGCAGCAGCCACTTGTAGTTGTAGCTGGTAGAGACTTCAAATCATTGTTACTGAAGAAGGAGGAATTCCACCTTAAACAGTAAAGTGTTCTTTAACATTACGACATTGATATTTATTATTGTGCTATCTACTGTACAATATAAAGCGCCTTGAGGCGACTTTGTTGTGATTTGGTGCTATATAAATAAAACTGAATTGAATTGAATAGTTTGTTTGTTTGTGTGTTTGAGAGTTCAGACTGAAAGGTGTGTGTGTGTGTGTGTGTGTGTGTCTGCAGCTGTTCTTTGTGTTGTTGCTGGATCGTTGCCTCAGGGGGAAAGTTGTGTGTGTGTTGAACATGCAGACTAACAGAGACTGCAGCTGTCAGCAGCCACACACACTTTATATTCTTCAAATCAAATCACAGTGAAACATGTTCACTGACAGCTCAGCTTCAGCATCTTATTCATGCTGTGACTGCAGCCGTTCAACTCTGTTTCTCTTTAACCCAAATCATCACAACATGGAAATACAATCATCAAAATGATGTGACTGGAAGGATGCAGCAGTCTGTGCTCCACCTTTCTCCTCCACACCTGCAGGTGGAGAACATGGATGCATGAATCTCTACAGAGTTCTTTGAATATTATCCGTCTTATCAGTTTTCAGTGAACAAAAATCCTCACAGAGCCAAAATAAGCAGTTTGTATCCAACATAACTCAGCTGGACTCTGATGCTCCGTATAACAGCCACACATGAGTCTGGATTCACTCAAAGCATTGAACAAACTTTATTGTAAATGAAGCTTTTGGACATTTATTCTCTGATATTTGCTCTTCAGCTCGAGTCTCCATCAGTGGGAACATTTCCTGATTCAACTTTTCTTCTGTTCAAATCAAACTCCATGAGAATCAAAGTGTGAATCAGAGTCCTGATGATCAGATTCTATAGAAACATGGAGACTGTAGAGGATTTACACTCAATATGTTCATTTGGTCCCTTCAAGAAAAATCAATCATTCATCAAATAAAATCAGTCGTTGATCGACTCAGTTTGATTGACAGGACAGATGATCAGAGGTGCAGAGTTTTTACCTCCATCATTGATACAGGGACTGAAGTATGGGTGGAGTTTGTGAGTGAAGGAGCAGCCAGTAAAGGAGTAGATCAGAGCTGCAGCACCTACATCATAAAAGGAGACCAGACCCTCCTCATAATCCACAAACACCCCCACCTTCTCAGGACCAGGATGAAGACGGAGACGGACTGGAGGGGAAGCATTAGCTTCATTCTTATTTCCATTTCTCAGCCTCACAGTCCAGAAACCATCCTGAGGTCTCGCTGTGACTTTTCCCTTCCTGTTGATCGACTCTGTGGCCACTCCTAAATCCCAGTCAGTCTTTCCTTTAACCTGAACCTCAAAGTAAAATCTGCCTGAAGGGAAACTCTGCTCTCCTAAAACAATAGCATAGTAAGAAAATCTCTCTGGGTTGTCTGGAAGATTCTTCTCCACATCACTATGATACACTTGTTTTCCATCATCAGACAGGATGAGTTTAGGATGAGCTGTATCAGGATCCAGAGTCACATCCACCTCATGCTGCTGCACCCTCTGCAGCTCAGCCTCAAACAGCTTCTTCTTCATGAGTTTCCTGATTGTGTCCTCCAGCTGAGCCACAGCTCTCACCACAGTCCCCTCATATGATGGTGGATGAACTCTGACCTCTGTCCAGTCCTTGGTGGGTGGAGCAGCTTTCAGGGAGGAGAAGCTTTGGAGGAGGTGGAGGTGGTCTTCAGAGCGTGAGAGCTGCTCCACCTCAGAGCTTCTCTCCATCAGCTCAGAGATTTCCTGTTCCAGATCTTTGATGAGACCTTCAGCCTGTTTCTCTGTAGTTTCCTGTTTGTCTTCGATCTCCTTCATGAGCTCCTTCAGGCGTCTCTCAACAGACTCCATCAGAGCAGTGAAGACCTGAACACCTTCTGCTTTCTGTCTGTCTGCAGCATCTTTACTCATCTTCACCGACTCTGTGATCTCCTGAATCTTCAGTCGTCTCTTCTGGATCATCTGCTGAATCTCAGCCTCTGTCTTCTCCAGCTCTGCCTTCTTTCCTTCATATTCTTCTCTCAGAGGAACAAACTCGTGGTTCTTGTGGTCTAAAACAGAGCAGAGCATGCAGACACATGTCTGGTCGGTCTTACAGAACAGCTCCAGAAGTTTATCGTGCTTCATGCACATCCTGCCTTCCAGGTTCTCCACAGCATCAATCAGCTGATGTCTTTTCAGACCTTTCACTGTCAGATGAGGCTCCAGGTGAGTCTGACAGTAGGAGGTCTGACACACCAGGCAGGACTTCAGGGCCTTCAGTCTGGTTCCAGTGCAGACGTCACAGGGAACTTCTCCTGGTTTGGCAGCTTGTTGCTCTGAGCTGCTGCTGCTGGCTTTCTGCTGAGCTTCACGTCTGAACTGAGCAACCATCTCAGAGATGAAGGTGTTGACCCTCAGCTGAGGTCTAGTGGAGAAAGTCTCTTTACACATGGGACACTGACAGATGACATTCATGTCCCAGTGCTGACTGATGCAGGTTTTGCAGAAGTTGTGTCCACATGGTGTAGAGACTGGATCAGTGAACACATCCAGACAGATGGAGCACAGAAACTGATCTTCAGATCGCAGATTGCTGGCAGCAGACATGTCTGCACTCTGAGGGAGAAAGAAAAGAAACATTTGATTCAAAATTCACTTTAAATTTCATTTGTAAAAAGAGAGAAACAAGCGTCAGTAGTCTGAGGAGCTTGGAAAGAAAAGCATCTGGACTTCTTTAAGTTTCTTGAAGATGTTTCATCAGAGAAGCTTCTTCAGTTCTCAGAGTAACTGCTGGAGACCCAGCAACACACTCAGACACAAACTGGTTCATCCCAAACACAAACTTAACATCGTAGTGTCTGCTGTACAGTGCAGCGTCCAGATGAACAGAATAACTTTGGGGATGAAGATAAAAACAGTCGTTAAAAAGATGTGAAATTTTTTCTCTGACTGTTTTACAGAAGGTCCAAGATTCATCCAGATCATTTGTATACTTGAATAAATCAGTTTGTTGGATATATTCCATCAATCCGGTTGTTCAGTCTGACGTCACTAGCCGTGTCTGGGCCTAAACTCTGCTGCAGGTCCATATATCAAATGATCACTGTGGCATTACTGAGAGTTAAAACACTGTCTAAAGTCTTTCATCTTTAATAAAATGATCAGCGTTCTGCTCTGCCAGGTGTAACAATTGAGTTTAACATCCAGGCATCCATGAAAACAGAATTTATGACATTTAACGAAGTTAGAAGTTAGCAGGAAGTTAGCTCGCTAGCTTCCATCTAAATACAATATAGCATGTCCTGACTGCGGGGGTTTAGAAACAAATTCAAACGTACAGCTCTGCTATCACTTCCAACATAAATGAAGACAGAAAACTAAACAGCAGTGATGTTTGTAGGGTTACTGAAGTTTGACTAGCTGGTATATAATGATGTGCTACGTGACCGCTAGCGACACAGCTATGTTAGCATAATATAAACAAGCTAACTTTTTTTCCACTCGATAAAAGTTAACGTGAGTGTTCTCGGTGGTCAGGAACAAATGTAATCGCATGGCAGGATGTAAAAGGACCAAACTTCAGCCAGGAGAACAACTGAGATAATCCATCCACAATACGAGGTTAGTTATTCATATACTGCTGCATAGGCTGTGCTGTAGTTACATCTTAAGGTTTTAAAAACTGAGCTTAAATAAATGATTAGCGGTAATAAAAGCCGATGGAGGTCAACGGTGATCACTGACTGTTTTTAGGAGCTTTTTGAGATTAAATAGAAGAAAATACAAAGCATTAAACATGTTAACAACACAAAAGCCATATTAAACGCAGACTACTTTAGGCCCGGAAGTAGGATTCGTCGCGTCATCACTGAACAACCGGATTACCTTGTTGGTGACTAAATCCTTCTTATTGTAAGTCCAGATCAACGAGCCATTAATATTAAACAGTGACTGTTCCAATAGAAGTGACAGTGAGGAGGACAATGAATCATAAACTTCAGAAATGTGTTATCAACTGTTGATCCAGTATATTAATGGCATTTATGAGAACATGTTTATTCAGTGGTGTCTGTATATTTGGTCCATTTGTGCATCATTAAAAACTGTCCTGTTTTCTCTCACAGATACTGGAACATCACAGCTCCTCACAAACTCAGGATATGGAAGAAGATGAACTTTTCCAGTCACTCGCTGGGATACATCATTCAATTATTCTGGATCCTCAGAAAACATTGATTTATTTTTGTATTTCATATATTTGTTTGTCCAGATCAAAGATTTATGTTAGTAGAGAAGAAGCCACCATGATAAAGCCTGTGTGTGAAAATGAGATCAGTGAATTTTGTTGATCAAAATCACATTTAAGGAGGAATTCTGTCCTCCAGTTTGTTTAAATAAGCTTTGGGATTAAACACCATCATCTATGTTTGTGTCTGATGTTTGATCCAGTTCAGCTTGAATATCACAGCTGATGTGTGAACTCTGACATATTTAAAGCCTCGATTATCAGGATGATTCAAACACATCTGTTTAAATCATGAGATTTATGTTTCCGCACAAAGTTATAAAGTGCAGCATCGACTGTTTTCTGAATGATTCAGGAACATCTGTGACTCTTACAGGATACACTAAGTCAGATCTCTCTTTGTAAAATGTCTAAATGACTCTATGAAGTACTGACCAAAATCTGCTGGTTTATATCAATAAAGAATAAACAGGTGTTTTCACGTCTGTAATCTTTATGATCAATCAGATCCAGAATCAATCTAATAGGAACAGGAAGTGATGAATAACCAGGAAGTGTGGAGTCAGTCTGAAGTCCAGAGCACAGACTGAGAACACAGTCCTGAGCAGAGCCACAGTGAGACTGAAGCAGCAGCTCGATGTTCCTACAGTGGATCTGTGGTTACATGAGCAGATTTCTATGGATCCAGTGTGACTGTGATGAGTCAGCATGAAGTGAACAGAGTGAAGATTTGTGTAGAAACAGGAAGTGTGATCAGCTGCACTCACCACTGTTGCTGAGAGAAACCTGATGGACTCCAGTGAATCTTCTTTTAGAGACAAACAGGACTCGACTGCAGCTCTGCTGCTGCTCTTTCACACTGTCACTTCTGCAAAATGACGATGACCTTCTCGTCTTTGCTCCGCCTCTTCCTGCCTCTCCCTTTATCAGCCGGTCTGTACTCAGTGACTGTGTGCAGCGGGTGGGAGGAGTGAGGAGTGGTGTGTGGGTTCACACAGTAATGACGGCCTCAGGTGATCAGGAGAAACTCACCTGGATTTCCTTTTTCCACAGCAGACTGAGAGCTTCAGGTGGACCCTGAAGGAGGTCTCAGACACAGGTGGTAAAAGTACACACAGTCTGTACTGAAGTAGAAGTACTACTATTAAAAATACTCCAAGTACTAATTCAACTTCTTTACTCAAGTAAAAGTAAAAAAGTACTGGCTGTGAAATGAGAATAAAAAGAGCTGATTGAAGAACATTTCTAACACATGTTTATACAAAGCTAACTGAACCATGTGCTGCATCAACGTAATAATAAAATAATAATATTCACTTTATTTCTGTCTAAATTTGAATTCTAATAAATATTCCCAGCTTGAATCAGACAAGTTGAACATGAGCAGAGAAAAAGAAGGAAAATCCAAATATTCCTGTGTTCAGTTTTCTCCATTGTACAGACTGACTGTGCCTCTAAACAGGAACATGAGCAGGAAGAGGCTGAAGTGGATTCAGCAGGTGGAGGATGCCCAACATCAGCTGGAAAGATTTACTGTGACGTTTGTTTGCTGTTTTCGCCTCGTGCATGAGAACATCACCAAATAAACTCGAGACAGTTTTTTAATATTTTATTGTTCAAGAGCAAAAAGACTGACGGACTGTGTTTAAGCTCACAAATGTCACACATGAAATATTCAGTGTTTATTTGCTGGTTTGTTGGCAGCGGCTCCTTAAAGTCTGTCACACATCTGTTTGACCGTCTCCAGTTAATCTGAGACACCAGCAGCTGATCTCTAGAGTAAACATACTCTAGAGTTACTGTTCTGCTGTCAGTAACAGCAGAACAAGAAGTCTCTAGACCCACATATTTGAAAGAAAAGCTAACCAAACAGATGAACACACTCAGTAAAAGACAAAGAAAAAAGTGTAAAAAAATAAAAATAAATTAGAGTAAAGAGTAAAAGCAGGAGCAACTGAAACAGGCTGTATGCTAGCTGACGCATGAGCACTAGAACTGTTAAACTTGATTGTTATGATTTTAGCAGCGAGTTACATGAAATACTGCATCAAAAAGAACAACACAGCGATCACAGACATGTTTATGCCAACAAACAAACATTAACCCATAAAAGCCTTTAAAACAACCTGCTGTGATGTTGTAATTAGAGATGGCACGATACCACTTTTTTATGTCCGATACCGATATCATAAATTTGGATATCTGCCGATACCGATATGAATCCGATATAGTGTGTTTTAATCAATAAAACTTTCTTTAATATCTTGCTGCATTTTGTATAAGTTCATACTCAAGTTTAAATAAACAACAACACTAAAACTATTCTGTTATACCTGTACATAAAAAATACACTGCGCCCAAAATATTTCATAGTTCAGCAACACTGATCAATCTAATAAACTTAAACCTACACCATCCTTCCTATTCTGGTATTTTAAAGAGTACTTAGCAGAAATATTAAGCAACCTAACTAATAGGGTTGCAAACTCCCAGCAAAAAAAAATAGGGAACCACCCCCCACCCTCCACCTCATGATGCTTAATCGACGTAATCAACTTTAATTTGATGCAGGGTGAAAAAAAATGCACAGAAACAAATTATTTTTCAAGAATAATTAAATAGATTCAACATCTTTCTTCTACAGAATTGCAGACTGCACAGATGGTATCTTCCCAATGGAAAAAGTACTATAGCTTACTAGGGTATATTAGACTTAACAGTTACTATTATACAGTAATGGACTTCTATACATTTTACATCAGATTAAAACTTTGGGTGTAAGATTCAGATAATTATTTATTAAAAGCTAGACATTTTAAATGAGAATAAGAAAGAAAAGTATGTCTTTGTGCCCCCTTTTCCCTGTTAATGCCCTATCGGCCCCCCTTGCTAAACTTTGCTAGATCCGCCCCTGCACAGTTACCAGCCGTCAGCTACGTAGAAAAGGATCCTGGTGTAGAAAGTAATATTAAATAAATTCTAACAGCTTATCAAGGTTAAACATGCTGCTGTTGTTCAGCCGCTGGTTTCCTCTTTCTGGTGCAAAGTGGGCCAAAAACAAAGAAGAGAGACGGACTCGTGACAAAAAAGCCGATCAGCTGATCATTGATCAGTTTCACGATTGTAGCAGCAGCAGGAGAGAGAGAGGCAGTCGCTCCATATATCGGTTGTTAAGCTTAACGTGGGAATGCTTTACAAACATTCAGAGATGAACTTACACACTTGCTTCACTTCTCTCTGGGATAACTTCCTCAGAGATGAAATGCTGGTTTGGTAGCGAGGCTCCAAATACACACAGCCGCTCTATCACGTGATGCATACTGCTGCAACGTGCTACAGTTATGAGCCGAGTTACGCCGTGTCGCAAGTTTTGTGAGATGCTTTTTTGATATTTAATGGATCGGATTACATGTTTTATTTCTCGCCGATATCCGATCCAGTAATTTACGTCAGTATCGGACCGATACCGATACGTAATATCGGATCGGTCCATCTCTAGTTTGGAGTAGAGATTCCTGAATTTACCAGGTGCACCTAAAGGCAGCACAATTTAAACCATTGTTTAAAAATTTAAATAATGAAGTAGGCTTGCATATCACATACACACGTGCGCGCTCACACACACATACACATCTGGATACTGAGTGTGTCACTGATAAAGCTGTGACACAGCAGCTCACTCAGTCCAGTCCAGGTAACAGACTCATCTGTGCAGCTCTGCCCTCACAGAGCTCAGCAGCTTTATTTTAGTTAGCAGGAAAAATGAATATTATGGACTACAGCAGTCTGTCAGGGCCGTTCAAGGACACAAAGTCATTGACAAGTTTAAACTCTTAGACTCATGAATATCCACAACGTTCGATGCACATTTATCGGCCTGATCAGATAGTATAGCAGAGAGAGACTGCTGCTACGTGACTGATGTACTGGCTGATATTTCAACATGTATGATGGATGATTAATGAAATAACTGCACATCACAAATATCACAGAAACCTGTTTGTCTGATGTATCTGAGAGAAACACAGACATCAGGAGTATGTCAGATTTTTAAATCATTCATTAATTGTATAAGTTTGCAAAATTATGGTTCTTACTTTTGTGTTCGGAAAAGTCATTGTACAGTTTTAATTCACGTAAAATTACTGGTTAAAAGTTACTTCTGTACTTTCGATAAAGACTTTGTGGTAGGACTTGACTTAAGCGGCCAAAGAAGGAGACTGATGCTGTCCAGTGTAGCAATATATGTAATATATGGTCTTGGTCTTGTCTTGGTCTCGCTGTTTTGGTCTTGCGTTCTCAAATCGACATACTGTTCGGGTGATTTGGAGTCAACCATCAGCGGAGCGGGGGGGTGGCTTACTGGGCTTAAGCCCGGGTCATTTTTTCAGAAGCATGGGGTTTTTTGGAGTGTAATTTGTTAGTTAGATGCCTGGCTGACAACTGTATAAAATAAAAACAACACATGAAGCACAGAGCGCACCGTCATAAATTCAACCTAATTTTTGTATGATCCGAGCTCAGGCACTAGGCGACTGAGCACAGCTCCCTACATACTATATATACATACTAATATATATATAAATATATATATACATACTAATATATATATATATATATATATATATATATATATATATATATAAAGTCATCTTTTTTGAACAAAACCCAAAACAGAGCCTAATAATCATTCAGTCATTTCTACCCTCACTTAATATCCTTTCACTGCTCAGCTCTCACACAGTGGCTCAGCTATGCTCCTCCATACTGTGGCCAATCACATGCGAGGATATAGGATAATATCATTATGTGAAAAACAGAGAGGGTGAGAGACGTGACAGTCAAGTGGAGCGTGCGTCTGTCCTCTCAGTAAGTGAGTGAGACAGTAGACAGCGGTGAGGAGGGCTGTGCGAAAGCAAAAACACATAAATATGCCTGACACCCGTAAACGAAGCAGCATCTGGCTGCAGTTTGAAGACTTTTTTTGTCTCGGTCTTGGTTTTGGTCTCGGTCTCGTCTCAACTTGGTCTTGGATTAGGCGGTCATGACTACAAGTCTACATAGACGTGCTCGTGGGACAGCCCTCCTTCCTCCAGCTGTGGAAACCAGATGTGGAAGCAGACTCTGTGAGGTCTGCAGTCCAACACCAGTGTGAGCAGAGAGGACTCGGCTGCTGGGCGGAGCTTATCTTCCTGTTCTGTTAAAATCCAGCATTAAACTCTTCTTATGTTCAGCTCTTCAGTCTGATCATGTCTAACAAACATCACTGTTCACCTCCTCCTCCCTCTGTGACTCATTCATGTCCACTTTACTCCTTAGTAAGTCTCCACAGCTCCAAACCAGCTCTGCACTCAGAGTTAGTCCACGTTCTCACCTCCATCTTATCCCTCTTAACGAAAAGCAAGGAAACAAGACGAACAGCTTTTACTTGCTAGCAAGGGAGGACCGCTCGGTGTCTCAGGAAAGCACTGAATCCAACCACAGACGACCTTTTACTGAAAACAGTTACAGTACACAAAAGCACCACCCATTGTAAAACCCCCTATGGTCAAAAAACACAAGGCACTATGTGTGTATGTGTGTGTGTATGTGTAGCCGGTCTGGCCTTAAACTCTGAGTGCCGTTAGCTCTCTGCGTTGTGTTGTGTAAATAACCAGAGGATTCAGCTCTCACTTTGCCAGCTGGGCGGATTTATTCTCCCTGAATTGTCTGTTTAAAATAAAAATAAAACAGTACAGCGACTTCACTTTACTGGACTTCTGCATGTACACCTCTCCTCAGCGGGACCTCTAGGCGACTGAGGTGCAACATCACAACAAATCCAATTAACAAATAATCATATATAACAAATGAAAATGCACTGCATCGTGACCATATAGTGACAATTACCTCAACAACAAAATTATAGTTTAAGGAGACTTTTTACATATTGAATCACAAGTAAAAAATATAACCAGTACACATGACACAAAAATAAAAGAGGGAGCTCACATACCTGTTTAAAATAAAAATAAAACAGTACAGCGACTTCACTTTACTGGACTTCTGCATGTACACCTTTAAGGGAGAGAGAAGGATAGCGGACCACATGAGAAGTCACCTGCATGCTCATATGCTCTCATCTGAGGATGGCTAACTAGCATGTTACAATAAAGTGCTGTACTCGACAGAGAAACAATAATTCACACTAAAACATCTAACAGAACTGTGAGACAAAATGTACAAAGGGAACAAGCAGTGTTTGAATTACTTTTAGTTACTTTAACTGTGTTTATTCACTCTGTAACTGAGAACACTAGCGTACGCTCACCTCTCCTCAGCGGGACCTCTAGGCCACTGAGGAAAATAGCGCGCAGCTACAGGAAGTGACTTAGCGGGAAGTCAAAGGTCACACAAACAAAATAAAAGCTCCCAAAATATAAATACAGAAAATAAACATATATAAATAAACACATATACATAAACAATACTGACAAAGCAAAATAACACTGCAGGATGGATCTTTGGTGAAATATAAATTATTTTTTAAAACACCCGTTACATATGCATGTGCGAGAATGTGTGTGTTTGTGTTTGAGGGTGCGTTTGTGTGACCTGCTGCCCACAAAAGGATGATAAAAGCAGGAAGCTCACTGAAGGCTCTGCCTCCCATTCTACTTTTAAATACTGTAGGAACAACAAGTAGGCCTGCAGAGCGAGAGCGAAGTGCCCTAATAGGGTGTTACGTCCCTCTGCAGCCTCTAATCTGCTCAGTGTGTCCAGCTGGTGCTAATTGGCCACACCTAGCCAGGTGTGGATAAAGGCATACCTGAGGCAAGCTTCCCGGGGAGCTCACTTGCTTTTGCCTTGGTGGCACCAGCCATTTTAGCGAACCTACTGTGCCATTTTAAGTTAAAAACCTCTTTTCACCTACACCCTGCTATTCGTCTCCATTTTTATGTTGCGGCTTTTGAGCCGGGTCGTAACATAAGTGGGGGCTCGTCCCGGAATTTTTGGACATTTTAATGGAGTCTGAATATCAGTTTGTTTGACTTTTAAGTGGGTGAGCGAAGGTGTTCACTGTGATTGAGTAACATCCCTTTAGTAAGTGTGTTTCAGCTGGGTGGCTGTGCTGCCCTTCCATCGAAGCACTTGTTTGTTGTTTTGCTTTGTTGTTTTAGTTTTTTGTGTTTGGTGGTTATCCTGGGTGGGGGTACGCTTCAGGGTTTGGTGGGAGACTGTACCCCTGGTCTGCTGCCTACCCTTGAGTTTGCGTTTAAAGTTGCCTCGAGCCCGGTACATCACTGAAGACTAGACAGGTCAAGTTTTGTTTTTAGCGTTTTAGGATGGGAGTTGCTCACAGTTAATTAGTGGCACCAAACTTGACAGGAGGTTAAGACATTCGTTAATTATGGTCTTGTAGCTGAGGCAGGTAGGTTGTTTTTAAGTTGGCATAATGTGTACTGTGTGTGCATCTAATATGTCAGTGTTGATGGATGCTGATGAGATCCTCATGAGGTGAGTGTTTTGTGCCGTGACCTTTAGTGTTGTGGGGAATATGGCTACTTTTGTTAGATCACTTGTGAGTGTTGCTGGCCAAGTGATGGCAATAACACTGAGGGGTGCTGAGTCCCTCTTGATGTGATCATTGTGTGGCCATAGCTCTCCATTTGTGGTTAGTCACTAGTGTGTTTGCTTTACTGAACTTTTTGGATTAAAGTAACTTGTTGTGGTATAGGGCCACTTGTATGTGACTGTTTGTGTGGTGGAGACAACAGATCACTTAGTTGTGATTATTTTTTTCCTTTTGGTTTTGTGTTGTCGGTCAGGTAATTATTTTGGGTTTGTGACTGTTGTGCTCCTTTGTGTTGGTCACATGTTACTTTTTGTGTGTTCAGTGTGGCAACTTCAAACCCTCATGCAGGGGCATCCATGCTTAAAGATGCCAACTATAATGTGAACACTGTGCTTCTGTTAGCTTTTACTTTTATTTCAGGTTTGTGGGTCAAGGACCTGAAGGCTTCAGAGGGGCTTTTAATGAATTTAGGGGTCCTAGAGGAACCCTTTTAAGGGAGGAGGTGTTACGTCCCTCTGCAGCCTCTAATCTGCTCAGTGTGTCCAGCTGGTGCTAATTGGCCACACCTAGCCAGGTGTGGATAAAGGCATACCTGAGGCAAGCTTCCCGGGGAGCTCACTTGCTTTTGCCTTGGTGGCACCAGCCATTTTAGCGAACCTACTGTGCCATTTTAAGTTAAAAACCTCTTTTCACCTACACCCTGCTATTCGTCTCCATTTTTATGTTGCGGCTTTTGAGCCGGGTCGTAACAAGGGTGATATGGTACTACAAGGTCATTAAGATAAGATGGGGCCTGAAAACTGAAACCTCTTGGCGTGTCCCAATTCAGGGTCTGCATCCTTGGAGGAGGCGGCCTTCGTGGTCTACGTGGGCGTGTCCTCGAAGGCCAAGAAGGCCGGAAGTGGGAGGCTTGTGAAATTCAGAATCAGACAAGTTTATTTATCCCTGAGGGGCATTTGAGAGACTGGCCTTGCCTGTGTGTATGGTCGGTACATACAAAACACAAACATCACATCAAACATCAATAAAGAATCTTGTCTCCACACCCCGGACTTTCTCAATGTGTTCTTGTCCTAACTCATGCTGTGTGGCTTCAAAAGCTCCTCGGCTTTTCTTAATTTTTTCTCCACCCATTTAATCCAGGGTTTATTGGGAACTGAAAACACCACACAAGCTCAGACATGTCACATTAAACAGCACAGAGTGAGTAAAAGTAAAGCATTAGACTGCCCAGTGTGAAAAACATCAAATAAATATTTTTCCTAACAATATTTCTGAGGATTCTTCAAATCTTTTCTGGTTCTCCAACTTTCCTGCAGTTTGATTGATGCAGTCAATGACTGTGGAGCTAATCGGAGCCTCATGAGAACTCAGAGTCCTCTTGGAAATCTGTTAATCATTTATTCAGTGCAGTGATGTCCTGATCTTCACGACTCTGTTCTGTGTTTTAATCACATTAGATAAGAATGATAAACAGATTATTCCTGTCATCACATTTCTACAGAGGCGTGTGCTGCTGAGTGAACGTGTTCATACCAACAAGTCCAAACTTGATGCACTTGGTAAGGAGAAAAAGCTGAGCTGTTACCTGGAATCAATCAGAGTTGCACATCTGAAAAATTAATAAAAAGTGCATTAAAAAAATAATACTAATTTCAGTATTTTTACACAGAAGAAACTGTATAACAAGGATTTATGAGCTGCAGCTACAGGAGACTAACTTTCCTCTGCAGATAACAGCAGTGTGCACGTGAGTGTTTGTGTGTGTACGCAGCAGTTGTCTGGGCAACGCCCAACAGAAACTAACGGTTGGTAAAACCTGAGTGATGTGTGAACTGTACACTTCAGCTTGCAGGATGTGTGTCTCTTTGTCTTTGAACATTAAAGCTGGCTTTAGTCTTTACTCATTATGACTGCATTAAGAATAAGAGTAAGAAAACAAAACCTGACAAAGCTGGTTTTAAAGCAGCTGACTCACAGTCAAGTAGAAATTAAAAGTCTGAAAAAACATGTCCACAGAAGTCTCCCGAGGCAAGTTTTGATAGTTTTAAAGAAACTAACAAACAATGAAGCTAAGGATACTTCCTCTATATTTTATTTTATTTTATTTCAGTTAGCTGAAATTAGTTTTTAGTTTTATTCATTTAATGACTTTGTTATTGAAGGCAAATAAATGTTATAGAAGCTGGAACTTTACAGTTAACCTCAGAGGAATTCAAGTTAAAAGTTAAAGAAATGTTTTGAACGAAGTAGACTTATGAATTTATTATTATTATTTGTGCTGTATTTTCTCAACCTGTTTATTATAAACAGATGTTTGACTTCAAAGCTGAGATGTAAGATGCCCTTTTATTGAAATACTTTAAAGTGTAGTTAAGTTGCCTTTCTACATTTTAACTAAAAAATAATATTTTACACTGATGTTTATGAACTGTATCTTTTATTTTTGTATTGCATAAATAAATTACTAAATAAATTATGTAAATGTTAACAGTCAGTCAGCTGCTTGGAGACCAACCAGCAAGAACCTGAAACCGTCAAAATCATCTTTTTGACAGTGTTTGTTGATGAGTCCTCAGTTTCAGTGTTCCCATTTAAACACAAGCACCTGAGGAGGAACTTTGATTTCAGCTGTTTATTCACACTGAGTTTGATGTGACAAACAGAAGAGTTTAAACAAATCTGAGAATTTTCTAACTGTTCTTAGTCCCTCTGTAGTGTAGGACTGCAGCATGAAGAAAAGAGCAGCATGAAGCTACACTCCATATTCTGGTGCAGAGATGTAGCTAGCATCATAGGTCCTGCTACAGGAGACATGGCCTGAACATCCAGTTCCCTTGTGGATCTGGGTTTTGGCCTTTCTAACAGCTGTGCTCACACTTTCCACTATGTTTGCTGCTTGAATGGAAAACTGAAGTGTAGCATTCTTGTGACACTTGAACAAACTAAAGTCACATGATCTAGAGGGAGCTGAGCCGACAGCCACACCGCTGTCATGGAAGGTAAGTGCTCCTTCATGCATCTCACTGTGGATGTAAATAAAAAATAGCAGCACCATAAGATCCTTCTTCCTCATCCTCTGCACTTCCTCATTCACTAACTGTCCTAGATGCATTGTCCACTTTCATTTACTTCATCTATTGGCTCATCTAAGTCCTCATTCCATCTTCAACTCTGTCCTTATTCACTTTAACCACTGCACATCGTTGCCAGCTCAGTTTCTCAGCCTAGCCAATCAATAGCAGTCTTTATCCTTTCTTAGTGTCGAGCCTCACATCCACCTCATTATGAGCCCGTTCCTTTGTCTTTGCCACCTTTGTCTCTGCTGTACACCTCAGTACTTCCGTCTTCTTCTTCCACCTGTCTGACTAGCCCAGTTTATCATTGCTAACCTCTTGCTTTCAATACATTCCTCATGTGTTTCCACATTCCTCCACCAAGTCTCCTTGTCCTCTTTCTGCCCAGAGGTCACACCAAACACCTTTGCAGTTTCCATCAGCACTTCCGCTGAACATTCCCATCATTTCCAATCATTTGGAAATCAACAAATAATATTGGAAAAGACACCAAACAGATCAAAATGACTGTCCTGGAGATCAAAGTTCTCATTGCTAACAGTGTGACTGTAAAGTGCTGTACTCTATGTAAGTTTTCTCCCTAACAAACACAACAATGTTGATGAAACATTTTGCACCGTCAAAGGCACCTGCGGTAGCACCCAAAAGGCAGAGGAAGAAGCTAACCATCGCACAAAAAGGACTTCTGGGCATGCTAAAAAAAGGTAGAAGTTACTTTATTTTTTGAACCATAAGGCACATTGGATTACAAGGTGCGAAACAAAAAAGTCAGATAAGTTAATCTTTACAGAACTCATTCTTCTTGCTTCCTCCACTTCCGTATCATTGATTCATTAATGTTGGATTCTCTGGCAGCTGCTCTCTTCCCATGTTCTGGACCCCTCTCTTTGAGGAATGGCTAATGATGATGGTTAAGTTGACATCTTACCAAAAAGATGTGGTTGTATGTGATTGTATTTGGTCTCCAGTTACATTCTGTAACTCGAGGGCCAGAAGGGTAATAAGAGACTGGTTTGTGTGGGGTTAGGTGTGCTAAGAAAAGAATATGATAAGGTTTTGTTTTGTTTTTTTGGTGTTGTTTGTTGGTTTCTGGTTTGTTATTGAAGTCCAAAACAAAAATGAATCGTTGGAGATACAGAAAAAAGCTAGAATTAGAAAATATGACAACAGGGCCACTATACTTTAAATGTTGTCCAGGTTCCATGATGTTGATGTTGATGTTGCATAAGAAAAGCACGATATAGCTGTAAAGTATAAGTGTATCTGACAAGATGTTCATATTCCCTTTAATATAGCAGGTAATGTCATGTGCAGCAGAAACCGGAGTACTCGTGAGTTAGCGCCCCGCCAGGGCTCCCTGTGTTGGATGTTTTAGCTAAAACAGATCCCCTGTTGAAAGCATTGCTTCTCCACATGGGTCTCGTCAGTGAACCGTGTTTTACGATCTCAAATAAGGCAATTGTTCTAAATGATTTTTTTTGTTAAGAATAACTTGGATTTTATGTTTTTAACTGAAACATGGCAGCAGAATATGGAATTTGCTCTTTTTAATGAACTGTGCCCTGTAGACTGTTTGTGACAACACTGCGACCTTTAGAATATGGAGCAGGGTGGCTGTAACTGTTTTCTGTCGTCTGGATCAGTAGGACTAATCCCTTCTCTGTGATTTTAGTCTATAGACCGCTAGGATGAGCTAGGAGTTTCTGAGTGGAGTTTGGGGACTTTTATCATCCACATACAGCTCCTTCTGCTGGGGGATTTTAATTTTCATGTCAATGAAAGTTCTCGTTGCACTGCTTCTGATTTGTTTAATCTCTTAAAATCTTTTAAATTTACCCAACATGTGACTGGCCCAACATATGTGGGCAACAATCCTGGGCCTGATTCTATCACTGAGTCTGCATATTAGACTACTCTGTTGTGAGGACATTTTTTTATTGATCATAAGAATCTTTTATTTGATCTCTCTCTTACCCATGACACTTTGCCGTCTCTTTATGTGAAGCCTTCATGACTAATTTACTGACTCTGTGGTGGAAGAATTTCTGGAAATGTTTGTTAATAATATAGCTGAAAGTGATGATATGGAACTTTTTGTGCCTTTCCTTCACCTGGCACCTGAGAAACGGCAGCACTGTTAAATCTCCTCCCTGGATCACTGATATTGTGGTGGATTTTTGTTTGATATGTATAACTATGTAACTATATACACTATATATCTGTGTGCACTGAACATATATATTTTAACTTTCATGTAGAGTCTTAAGCACAAGACATTTTTGCTTCACCGAGGTTTATTAAGTTGGTACTGTAACAGGGCAGTTAATGTAGGGGGAGAGTTCTCTTGAATAATTTACTTAATAATTAATTAATTTAACATCTTTAATGCAGCACAACCAAAACAGTAACATTGTAACAGAGATCCTGAACACATAACGATAAAATATCATACAAAGTACACACACACACACACACACACACACACACACACACTTTGAACCCAAACTGAAGTGTTTTTAAGCATGTAACCTGTGTATTATATGTTATAAGATTGTGCCACTTGCTGAATAAGATTTAATAATTAGGATTAATATCTGACCTTTGACCGTGTCATGACCTATTGTGATAAGCCAGAGCAGGGGTACTCAGAGTCCTGACTGGCCTTTGGCCAAGACCTTGGCCGCTATCTGACCCCAGCAGCTGTGCGGGGCGTGTGGGAAAGTTACCCAGCAGCAGGGGCGGCGACACTGGTCCCTATATTAGGGGACCAGAGGACGCCCCCAGGGCTCTTTTCCTCCTGCTGCTGCTACCTGTCCGTCTCTGTGTTGCTCTGTTGTCTGTGCTTAAGGCTGTACACCCCGGGGTTTTGCTTTGCTTGCTTTCTGTTTGTAATTTTCTTGCTAAATGTCTGTATGTATTTTTCCTGCTGTTCATATGGTTCAGTGTATTAAACTCTGTTCCAAGAATTCTACTCTTTTACAGAGCATCTTTTTGAGTGTCTTGGTTTTAATTGGATTTGGATCTCCACATCGTTGGTGGGAGAAGGTTATCAGAATGGCTTCAAAATTTGCGACCACAATTGGCGACGTACGAAGGGACAAGGAATTAAGGTGATTGCTGGGAGCCTTGGGGAATGCCAAAGCCTTGCACATCAGAGAACACCAAGCGGCCGCTTACAATAAGGTAAGCAGAGTTTTTTTTTTCTGCTCAATGTTGGTGTTGTCTGAGTGCAGAGGGGGGTTCCACCTTGGCTCCAAGTAGATTTCACCTAACCTTGAAAAGGACTTTAATCAAATGGTCGCTGTTATTCTAAGTGATAAAGTGTTACACTGTAAAAATAATGCTAGTTGCGGATGCTGAAGGAGTGGAGTTTAATACTGCATCATATGTGTGTGTGTTATTCCTGTAACTTGTGTGACCCGCGGGGGGGTAGTGTGAGTGAGCGCTGTATGTGTGTGTGCGTATTTGGGGTTTGTGTGTGTGAGAGGCTGCTCTGCCCTGTGCTGGAGTGTGACTCCAGGGCTGTGTTGGGGGAGTTTGGGTTTATTTTTCCGCTATTCTTTAGTGCATCTGAAGAATAGGCGTAAGTTGCGCAGAAGTAAAAAGTTGAAGTGATGAAAAGTGATAAAAGTGAAATATATGTCGGCACCCTCAAGGTGGTTACCGCTGGAAACCTAGTTATCCATTTAGGTAGATAAGG
The DNA here is from genome assembly GCF_001858045.2 of Oreochromis niloticus. Classification (NCBI taxonomy): domain Eukaryota; kingdom Metazoa; phylum Chordata; class Actinopteri; order Cichliformes; family Cichlidae; genus Oreochromis; species Oreochromis niloticus. The sequence continues at coordinate 83,771,822 of NC_031967.2, read as the reverse complement.
TGACACAGGCTAACTAGGTTAACCATATAATTGGTTAACCTAGTTAACCCAAGTGAATTGCTAGGTAGTCAGGACTGCTCGGGCTTTGGGGGAATTTTGGAGATAAGAACTCAGCACGTAACGCGGGGGCTTGGGGCTCGCAGTGGGATTCTGAGGGCCTTCGAGTCCACCGGTCTGGACACGCTGGGTAACTGCGCGCGTCGCGGAATGAAAGGCGACACCTTCGGCCAAAGTGTAAATATGTAAATAGCTGTTACTAACCCTTAAGTATAATCGCTGCTGTAAATATTGCTAAGTAGTAGTCTAGAGTATAACCATGTATTGCTGTAAATATTGCTTAAAATAACTCTTGCCGTAAATAAGAGTTAGAGGAATACGCGTAAGGGGTGGGTTTTGATAAATAAATACGGAAAAGGGAAGTTAGTAGGTAGATGAGTAAAAAGTTGTAGAGGGACTGATTTGAGAGACTTAAAAAAACTGAGCTCTCTGTGCTGCAGAGCGCTGTGTCTGCAGGCAGTTTGTGAATCATCCCTACGGTATGTGGAGGAGTGAGAGGAGCATCAGAGCAGTTAAAAGAGATAAGTCTGCAAAAATTAAGAGTTGTTGAATATAAAGAGGAAAATAGACACTGCTGCTGAAATATAATGCTGTTGTTTAAGGAATTTAAACAGAAAGATCTGTAGAAATAATATTTGTCAAGCAGCAATATGAAGTAAGGGGGAAAATTTGTGGGTAAAATTGAGTAAAAGAAGATATTAATTACCAAAATAGGGATAATGAGTAAATAGGGATTGCAGGCATTTTTTGGGGGGATTATTAGCTTAATAAAAGTATGACCAAAAGTTAAATAAATTGGAAATAGAGCTGCTTGACTAAAGTAAAAAGAAGGATAACCTAACCTAGAGCTAAATTGTAACATATCCAAACTAATAATAGTAAGAATGAGAACTATAAACTAATTCTAATAATAAAACATAGCTGGGATAAAACCCTGGCCTAAAATAATTAGAGGGAAAGTAAATAAATCACACAAACAAATAATAAATGAAATAGGGAGATTTGTGTTGTGTTTGGAGAAATAAAGAAGGCAGTGGTGATGATCTAAGAACATCTGAACATCTTAGTAAAGAGGGAGAGATAGAGACCAAATAAAAAGAACATGTTTGGGCTACAACGGAGATAAGAGAGTCAAAACAGCTTCCATAAATCGATCTCAGTAAAATGTAGGAGTTGTAGAAGAATCTAATAATGTCTCAGAGTTTGCATGTGAAATGTATATTGAGGGTTTGTTATCACTCACCAAAGAAATAGTAAATAATGTTGTAGAGAGTTCTGCCGAGGGGTCATAAACTCACCCAAAAGCATACAGAGAGTGGAAAAGATACCTGAGTATTATGATGTGAAATGAATGATTGTTGGAAATAAATTGTGTGAAGCTTAGAGGAGTTCAGAATAAACAGGCTGACATGTGGGGTGAAGTGGTCATGAGGACGAATAATGAACAAATTAACAAAAAGAGACACCTGCTAGAGATCTGTTTAAAATGCTGCCATCACAAATAAGTAGTTGGGAAGAGAAAAAAAGGTAGACAGGTTTAAATGCAACTAACTGATGTATTAAACCCAGAGCATAAGAGCTAAAATCACTGGATGGAAAATAGTGAAGTGAAATAGAACAGTTTTGTTGGAAATGGTGGTTTAATAAGTCAGAGATTGTGACTTAACAATTTCAAGTAAAGTTTAGCACCTGTTGAGTGTGGCAGAGGGAGACAGTAGCAGAGAAAAGGAAAAGTGTTGTACTGAGCTCACACCAGCTGAGCCGCTGCTGCAGGAGGCGGCCTGTAAACAGCGTCACAGGGTGTAGCTGGCTCAAGTTGCTCAGACTGTGGAGTGTGTGGGGTGGGCCCCGACATCCTGCCAAGAGTGTCCTTGACCAGTGCACAGTGCACAGGCTTTCAAATGATTTAAGCCAAATGCAAGTGTGTGAGAAGAAGAGTAAAAGACTGATCTGCATGTCTCAAAGAGGTTATTGTTATGGGGAGCTTGTGCGAAGCTCAGAGGAGTCACCTGAGATAGGAAGCAAAATTGGTTGCTTAAAAAAGGAAAAAAAAAAGAAAAAGATGTAACTTGTTTGTAAAGTTTGCGGCCCACAGCAGTGAAGATGCTTAAACAAGTGATCAAATGCTGAGTACTATGAACAAAAAACAACAAAAATGTATAAAAGAATAGTGCCCATTAGAGTGAGGAACAGGAAGAAAGAAGCTCTAAATTTGAGAATAAAATATTAGAAGAAACACCTGGGAGGAAAATGATAAGGCCAGTAAACTGGTTCTCAGGTAAATTAAAATAAATATAACAAACTATTAAAACAGGAACAGGGAAGTCAGACAGAACTGAATGACAGAGGGGCATAAGACATAACAGTAGAGAAGTAGTGGAAAGAATTGAGAATGGTATAATTCAGTGAGTAAACAAAAAGCCTAAATACAATGACAGCTGATTAGAGTGTAATGGTAACAATAACAAGACAGTAATTAGAAAGATGTAATAAATAATGCCATTAAGTGTAATAGTAAAGTAAGAGAAAGAGTAGGTATGAATGAGAAGTGATTACACTCGAGCACTGTAGAGACAAAAAATTAAAAAAGTGTAAATTTAAAGGAAAAGAATATTTGGCTGGGAAAAGAAACAACAGAAATAAAGTTGTGGGATGCATGGCTGGTTAACCTGCAGCTGTGGATCATTAGAAATGCTGATCAATAAATAAAAGCATGATTAGATATTGTATGGGGGAAGGGATTATTAAAGGGATCTTTGGTATCTAAAACACTCGCCTTGATGCTGGTCAGACTGTGTGTAATTCTTCTTCTATAGCTATGAGAGAAATAATATTTAGAAGAGCTTCAGAGGTGCGTGAGGGCCTTAACCCTTTAAGGCTTCGAGGGTGAGGCTTGAATCAGGAAGTATTTAAGTTTTAAGAGTCCCAAAACATCAGAGTGATTTTTAACGTCCAAGAAAGTAAATAAATAAATAAATTGCACTTTATACATTTAAGGAATAACTTGCAAAATGCTGTCTTTAGCAAATGCAATATGGTAATTCTTACATATGCAAAATTAATATTGTTTTTAATTTGTCAAGTTTAATAGGTGTTGTGACAAAATTTGGGGGTAATTGTTTCAGGAATCAGGGTTTTGAATAGTGACAGGGTTAATCCCACAGCTGGATCTTGTCACTTACAGGAAAGTTGAGCAGAAAAACATAAAACTGTTGTATATGATAATAAAGCCCCTATGATCTTGTTTTAGTTTTACAAGAAAAATAAAGAAGCAAATATAGATAAATTTGTGCTGCCAGTAGGAAACAGAAAGCTCCCTAAATAAGCAGTGTGCATCGTGCAGGGGGGAAATACACAGGAGCAGGGTTTGGAGGGGATGACAGAGCCTTTGTTCCAGCAAAAGCTGGTAATTAGAAATAAAACACATTAACCTAAAATGCAATAAGGAGAAATCAAAAGTTGAGCCTTTGTACTAAAAAAAAAACTAAACAAAAAAAACAAAAACCATGACAAAAGTGATTATGGCTTAGAGGAGGAGAAGTAAACATGAGAAAGTCAGATAAAGGAGCTGAAGAGTGATTAGACAGGTGGGACAAAGAAAGTTGTGAGTCAGAGGAAAGGAAGCTAAATAGGAGAATTCAAAGACCAGGAGTAAGATAGTGGAGAGTAACATGAGGTCGAGCTCACAGGCAAAAACAAAAAAAGTGGAGCAAATGAAAACAGTTACTAACTAACTGATGTATGCACATACTCGAAACAACGACTCTCCTGCTATGAAAAAAAAAAAGGAAATAACTCCTTACAGATGAAGGAGCTCACCAACTGAAGGGGAGAAACACAGAGCACCAGTGAAAGACAGCAGGCCATGAGTCTGTGGAGTAGAGCAACACTGGCACTGCGAAGGCCTACGTCACTGATGAGGCCTGTACAAAGGTGGAGAGGAGGAGTCAGCTGTATGACGACATCCAATGGCTGGCACATGTGAAAACCCAGGAAACCAGAGGGGATCTTCCCAGTGAAGATCCTCAATTCATGAAACCGAGTCTCCTCGAGTCCAATGAAAGACTGTATCTGCAGAGGGCTGGAAAAGTGTATTAAAACACACTTTTAGTCAGCTGACATACTCATCAATCTGCTGAGGACTGACAATCGATGGCCTCTAAGAGCCAACATCGTCTGCATCTGGGATGTTCTCTGTGTGGATGTTCCTGGAGAACTCCGAGAGGAATGTGGGCAGCACCGTAACAACAAGGAATTTACTGCCAAGAGAAATCTTCAGTACATGGACTGTGACTGATACCAGAGTACCTAACTATCCATGATATCTGCAGTGAACAACATGAAGCAGCTGCATCAGTAATGCTCCCAATAAACTAATAAGTTTAAAGCCCTGGGCTCCACCCCTTGTGTTACTCTCCCAGTAGAAAAAGAACACAAATAATATGAACTAGGCCACATGAAAGCATTAGATAGGAGATTATTAGAAATATATTCATTACTAACACTCTTACATTAGAATATTATTGAAAAGTTTAATACATAAAGGGTGCAGACATGACTCCCACTGACACTAGACCAGATACACACAGAGCATTAGAACCCCAGTAGGGCATGGGACAGATAAGTAAACTTAGAGAAGTTATTAATCACCTTATGAGCATTGCATTATTGAAGGGATGAAACGTACACATGGGGATTTACTAAAAGTTGGGGTAATGATGAAACTCAGGATCCCTGGTAACATGAAATGAGAAATTTAAACATCTGCTGTTTCTGACCCTGGTACACTGCTCTTGGGTATCCTCCTGACATGTATGTAACTGTGTGGGTGCAAATATGTGTAAATCTGTATGCAGATATGACAAATAATCTGTCTTTTATCTTTTTCAGTGCGACTACATATAGACCAGTGGCAGCTACTTCTGTTCATGTGTTGAAGCTAATAGTAAGATGCTAGCTCTAAACGTGCAGCACTAAACCATCCACAGTGCGATAATTCTGTGTGTGAGCAATTTGTAGTTACTTTCAAATGGAAGAAAAATAAAAATGAATGCAGTGTGGAGGAGAAAGCAGTGAAGGATTCTGTCATAATCTTAACTGCATTGGGAAAAGGGGGGAACATATAGCTTAGCAGAGGTAAATTGTTAACTCTCCCAAAGAATGAACCCCCTCCCCAAAAAAGAGAAAATCTAAATTATCAGATATTTTGGAGGGAAAGAGGCTAAAGCCTGATCTCCTATAAAATGATCAAACCTCAATTTAGAAAAATGGGGCCTAAATTATCTTTCCTGTGTGTGGCAGGGTCCAGTTGTCTGTGGATTGATATATTTAAATTACTCAAATGCATACTCTAGTAAAAACTGCAGAACTAAATTACTTTATTCTAGTTTTATTCTAGTTCCAGTGTGAAGAGGTAGAGTTTGAAGCACTGAGGAGGGACATGCAGTCTGACCGGGCACATGGCAACCAAAAGGAAAGAGAAGAACATTTCATTAGTATGGGGCAAACTGAGAAGATTAAGGTAAGGCAGAGTTGAGTCAGAATGATTAAACCTCTATAGGTAAGCACCTATTGACCTAGTACAATCCAAATTTACAAAAGTTGAAGTAGACCTTTAACCCTGCAATTAAAACTGTTTGTTTTTCAGGAGGTCTCAGTGTTCATCATGGCCATCCAGGTGTATTGTAAATATAATGCCAATTACATGTATTATTTACGGTCCAAAATTTACTATCACTCAAGTTAAGGAAAATGGGGTGTGAAGTAATTGTCTGCCTCAGAGTCCACCACCAAAATGTGTAACAAGGTCCAATTAGGGAATTTCTTATGATTACTGTCTATGAACAACCGATGCATGAAAATTTGTATGAATAGTCTAATACAGCTATTTTAGCTTTTCAATGGCTATTTTTCTATAAGAACAAAGGCTGTCATGCTGTATAGCATTCAACTCAAGGTTGAACAGGCATGAAATCATGATGCCAGTCATCTAAAGGCACGCCCAGTAGAACTGGGCACAGGGGGGAGTGGTCATCTGCTGTGACCAGCTGAGTAAGGAGAAGGAGACAGGACTAAAAATATGCTGTGTAGGAGAGCCAGAGATTGATAATAACTAATAACTAATAATAACTCAAAAGAGAGACCTAAAAACTGGAGGCCTGGCTTCCCATTCTACTTTTAAATATTCTAGTAAGCTTAAAGTTCGAGAGTCAAGTGGGGAGATACAGTACTATAGGAGCAGGATGGTAATTAAAAAAAAAACAGATTTAACAAGGAGCCTATGAAGAGAAGTCAATAGGTGAAATATACTCTGTCGTTCTAGTCCCTTTCAGCATTCATGTTGCAACATTTTGATGTAGATGGATGCTTTTTAAGGAGTTACAATGTCTACAACAACCTGATAATAACAACAGCTCAGCCTAGAAGTAATAAATGCATGAATTTGTCTTTCAGCATCACTCTGGGACAGGACTTTAGAGATATTGCAGAAATTGAAGAAAGCAGTCCTTAATATTCACATATTAGTGCATATTGGGATAAACAAATTACTCCAAGAAACCTCACAGTGTTAATGGAGACCAAGGTAATGCCATTCAGAGCATTCCTTTAGGTTGACTGACAGGTGTGTGTTGCCTGGCTTCATGGATGAATGAGAGAGAGGGTGTCATCAGCACGGCAGAGGTATGTTGTGTCTTTTGTGGTGTTACCTGAAGGAGGCACATGTTAATGTAAACAGAAATAGATCTTGGGGTGGAACCTTGTGAAGCTCAATGGTTAGTCTTGTGTATGTGGGAGGATTCTTAGAATAACCTGTTCACAAGTGTCGAACATAGAGATCAATCCACTGTCAGAGGCCTTAAGAAGATCATTTTTAACTTTCATCAAAGCTGTTTCTATACTGTGAGGTGCTCTGAAACCTGACTGAAACTCTTTAAATAAGGCATTCCTCTGTGACTATTTTACAGCATCTCTTGTGGGGATTTTTGACATAAAGGAAAGTTGGGGGCCTATAATTGGCTAGGACAGTTAGGTCAAGTGATGGTTTAACTACTGCCAACATGAAGAACTGTGTGGTCAATGTTGCATTGTCTAACTTAGCTTTGAAAATTCCAATTCTGTGGCTATAGAGGTGTGGGAAGTTTGATCAGCCATATAGCCAGCAACACTAAGTAGAGGGCTAACAGTGTTAATGATGAAATGTGAACTGGCCGGTGACAGAGTTAATGTTTATCCAAATTCAGCATATAAATTTGACATGTGCTCAATAGTGTTTAAGAACAAAGGAGATCTTAGAGAAGCCAACAGAGCCCCAATACTGTATGAAGAAGCAGTAACTCAGCTACTAGTCGCCTAAAGCTCCCTGGTGCTGTGGCTCTGATTAGATGTTTTGATCACCAGAAAACAGACACATGAATAGCTAAATGAAACAACCTTGTAGAGCTTTATTATGCACTTCCTAAATTGATAGCTAGGTAAAGATAAGTAAAGCTTTCTCTTTATAACAGCATTTGAGACAAACATTTCAAAGTACTCCACAAAATAAAGCAATGAATTGGAATTTGTTAAGGAAGAGGTCAACTGGGTACAAATATTAACTCTAGTACTAAGGTGCATGCAGTTGTGAACTAACAAGACTACAACAACTAACACTGCATGGCATACTCACAAATGTCCATAGATAAGTCCTCATAAAGGGCCTGTATTGCTAACTGTGAACAAAACTAATGCAGTCTGCAAAGCTATCTTTCTGCAGGTGGAGATGGCATCTGGATAACAGACGGAGATGCAGAGGTCCTGGAGCAGGTGCTGGTGATCTGATGACGAGTGCGAGGGGACAACGGAGTGAAACAGGCTGCTCCAGACAGCTGAACCATGACCCATCCAGTAGCTGCTGAACCTGCTGCAGAGCCTACAGCCCAGGTGGAGCTGTACAGTGCCCAAACCAGCTTCCGAATGATGGATGTGCAAGATCAACTACTACCCAGCGCCGACCCTGACTTTAGTCAAGAGTAGGACCAAGTCGTCTCGAGTATTCTTAGAAGCTATGCAAGATCCAGCAGTCAAGAAGTACCATAAGAGACTTTTCTCGGACTCATAAATTAGTTGAAATATGGACTGAAAAAGGGACACAAGTTGAGTAAAGGTTGAAGCTGCTGCAGAGAAATGTCAACCTTGAAGCTAACAAAGGACATTTCAAAGCCCACACTGAGAAGTCTGTTCAGAAGAAGAAGTTGCACCTGTCCAAGATGAGATCCAAGATTGGAAATTAGTTGTTTAATCGTGTTATTTTTAATGTCACTTATGGTGTTGTGTAATCCATGTGTGTATTATGTGTCTCTGCTGATGTGTTTTATGCCTTACTTTCATTTTCCTGTAATTAGGCTGATTTTTAAGTTTCTTGAGGATTCTGTTAAGGATACTGTGTAGTATGATTTGCAAATGAAGAGGAATCAATTTGTCTTAAATTAACTGACTAAGAGAAATGGAATCTTGGGAGAATGTTATGTTGATAACTGTGAGGGTTTTTGGTGGAAGGAAGGGCTTATTCATTTGAGCAATAACGGTGTGGGATCTTTATACAAATTTTTATGTTCTATTTACAGCTTGCTTTTACGTATATTAGCAAAAAAACAGCGCACGCATTAGTTTTCACAATTTTTGTTCTTCTTTAGTTATGGGGTCTTTTTAGGTGGTACCTCCAGGTACCACAGGGGGGAATGTGGTGGATTTTTGTTTGATATGTATAACTATGTAACTATATACACTATATATCTGTGTGCACTGAACATATATATTTTAACTTTCATGTAGAGTCTTAAGCACAAGACATTTTTGCTTCACCGAGGTTTATTAAGTTGGTACTGTAACAGGGCAGTTAATGTAGGGGGAGAGTTCTCTTGAATAATTTACTTAATAATTAATTAATTTAACATCTTTAATGCAGCACAACCAAAACAGTAACATTGTAACAGAGATCCTGAACACATAACGATAAAATATCATACAAAGTACACACACACACACACACACACACACACACACACACACTTTGAACCCAAACTGAAGTGTTTTTAAGCATGTAACCTGTGTATTATATGTTATAAGATTGTGCCACTTGCTGAATAAGATTTAATAATTAGGATTAATATCTGACCTTTGACCGTGTCATGACCTATTGTGATAAGCCAGAGCAGGGGTACTCAGAGTCCTGACTGGCCTTTGGCCAAGACCTTGGCCGCTATCTGACCCCAGCAGCTGTGCGGGGCGTGTGGGAAAGTTACCCAGCAGCAGGGGGCGGCGACACTGGTCCCTATATTAGGGGACCAGAGGACGCCCCCAGGGCTCTTTTCCTCCTGCTGCTGCTACCTGTCCGTCTCCGTGTTGCTCTGCTGTCTGTGCTTAAGGCTGTACACCCCGGGGTTTTGCTTTGCTTGCTTTCTGTTTGTAATTTTCTTGCTAAATGTCTGTATGTATTTTTCCTGCTGTTCATATGGTTCAGTGTATTAAACTCTGTTCCAAGAATTCTACTCTTTTACAGAGCATCTTTTTGAGTGTCTTGGTTTTAATTGGATTTGGATCTCCACATCGTTGGTGGGAGAAGGTTATCAGAATGGCTTCAAAATTTGCGACCACAATATCTTTGTAGCATAAACCTATTTGCTGGAACGTTCAGGACAATTTGCTACACAGCAAGAATAAGACCCAAGTAGGCAACGTTCTTTGTGTAACTCATGCATGAGGAGGCCTGCCTGGAGCCAAGTGTTGTTCCTCCCACTTGACCTCCGCCAGGTCTCAGCCAGGTTCCCCATAGCACTCCTTTTATTGTGGTTACATGAATATGCATAGGGTCATTAACATATAACATCTTACATAGGTATACATGTGAACAAAGAATACCTTGTGTGTGTGTGTGTTTGGCCCTTCCGTGCGACAATCTCTCCAGCATTGGAACCATCATCGGTTTTCTCTTCGGTAACCTTCGGTCACGCTCTTGGTTAAATTTTTCTCTAGTTGGCACACTCATTTCCTCCATTACCCGGGCGGCACGGCAGCTGGCTGCTTCCCAAACAAATACACATGTGCGGCTTGGAACTTGTGCTGTACGTAACAAGTCACGTGACGTGACGCTGCGGCTGTCATTGGTTAGACTCTGCGCTACTTAATTTGGATTGGCTGTTCTTCTCTTTTTTAAGAGGACAAGAGAGATGAGGTCTATCGCAATAGTTCAATTTTTCTATTGAGAAAAAGTTATTTCGCAATACATATCGTTATCTTTCCATCGCCCAGCTGTACTTAAATGGGAGTTTGTTCCTTCCACTGTCGTGAAATCACTTGCTCATAAGAGCAGATATCCTTTTCAAATAACGAGTGATGTATTAGGATTACTTCATTGGAGAGGTAATCAGTAATTAGTAACTAACTACTTTTTCACTTGACCAGCATAAGAGGCTGTCTGATTGCTGGGTTTTTCTCTGTATGTATTATTGTAGGGTCTACCTTACAAGATAAAATGTCTTGAGGTGACTGTTGTTGTTCGGTGTTGTATAAATAAAAGTGAATTGAATTGAATAAAACACCAGATAAACCAAAGAATTTACTGTTGCATGGTTTCTGGAGCAGGTGGCACTACTCCAGATTATTTATGAAACACTTCTTTCACACACAGGTGAAACCCTGGATTAACTTAATGGGTTGAAAGCTATCTTCATGTGACAGTTTATTGTCATCACTGGTGTTTTGGTAAGCAAATACGGATACAGGAAAAATACCCCGGATATATAACTGACTGGCTGTGCTGAAATTAGGACGTTTAACTGGAGCTAGATGGCAAACAGAGAAACTCCCTGACAATGTCTGCATTGTTCATATTCCAAAGAAAAACGATGTCAGAGCTGACCTCCAATCAGTGTGTTCTGATCTCATCATCCTTCAGTTCATGAACAAACATTCTATTTTCACTTTTAGGGTATACACAGAGGATTATTTGGTGCCAGTCAGACTGTGAGGACTGCTCACAAAAACACTGCTGATTTCTTTCACCTGAATTCATCTCATCACTGTGAGTATGACTTTGTTTATTTGACAGAAAAGGAGACAAGTTCATGTTTATTAGGTAATCTTACATGTAAATGCTTCTTTCTCTGACTCACCACTTTTTCAGAAGCTGGTTTTCAATGTTTTTCTGCTCTCTGTGTTTGGAGCACTTACTGTGGAAATATGAGTCATGTCACAGATGCTCAAACACACTGAGCATCCATTTTTAAACTGTGTTTTTAAAAGATTAAAGGCATGAAATGAGAAAGGGAAGTTTAAGGGGGAAAAATCTGCAGAGCCCTTTGAAGGAAAATTTTTAAATAAGGTCTCTCTTATTGGAAGCGTCCAACAGGATGGAGCACGGGGAGTGTGTAACGATCAGTGGACACTATGATGGTATTTGTATCATGCCTACTGGAGTCTTCAGTAGGGGTGGGTTTTGATAATCGATTTATCGATTAAAATCGATATCAATTCATTAAAATCCTGAATCGATTTTTTAAATATTAATTTATTTTGCCCGAAACGCCAGAGTCTCAGTTTAAACCTCACAAAATTTCAAGAACCACCAAACAGCTAAAACAGTAAATGAGAGCAGGAACACGGATTCTGCACAAAGACGTAAACACAAAGCGCGGACCGGCCGAAGGATCAGAATCAGTGAGATGTCGCCTTTCTCACCTGACGGCACGGACATGATCGGGGCTGAAAGCCGACAGCTCGCTGATTCTGATCTGTTGGCGGGTCCGCGCTTTGTGTTTAAGCCCCTTTTGCGCTGACTCTAAAGCTGTTAGTTTTATCTCTCTCCAAACATTATTGACCGAACCAGCAGCAAAATAAGATTCAAACTACGCTTCACAAAAACATCGTCATGAAATCACTCTCTTTTGCTGTTTTGCTTCCACCACACTTCATGCACAGCTCTCTCTCTCTCTCTCTCTCTCTGTACTTCAGGAACAGTTTTCCATCTAAAAATCTGTTTTCTGCATTATTCGTTTTCTTGTTATGCACAAGTCTACTGTTGTTTACAGCGCTGTCTGCCGCTGGTTTTTTCCCCCTTTTACTTACTTCCGAAAAGAAAACCTCATTTCTGTTTTTCAATAGGCTTCTGAACAAATGTAAACTTTTTAAAATTATGCAAAATGCAAAACGCTTAGCTGTGTCTCTAATAAAACCGCTGTAACTTCAGAGGTAATGTTCATATGTTGATTAATAGTTTTCTTTCGTTTTTGATGTACTGCAGAATATTTTTATAAAATCCAGGCCAGGAAAATCACCTTCATGTTTTTCTATGTTTTATCTTCAGCTACTTTGACACAAAGGCATCTGCTGTGACACATCTTTGATAAAGTCTTGCATGTGTCAGCTTCCTTTTTATAGATACAAAAATATGTAAATGTACTGATCTGAATTATAATATTTCTGACTGTCTAAGGCAAAATTTCCCAGATTTAAATCGAATGGTGGATCGAATCGATTCGGGACCTTGTGAATCAGAATGACTCGATTCTAGAAATCAGGGACGATACCCAGCCCTAGTCTTCAGCCATGTGCTCACAGATGTACAAACAGAGATGCTTCCACAGACAGAAACATGGTCTTCACTCTCTTTTTTGTTCTTCAGTTTGCAGACACCATGGGTGCTCGACAGTCCGCCATTCATATTACCAACAAGACTGAGGGCTACACCCTTCGTAACCCCAGGTGACTACACTTTTGTTCTTCTGTGTTTACTGTGGTGGTTTCTAAAGTGGGCGGGATTTATCTGTAACCCTAGAGTAAGTTTCCACACCTTAAAAATCTATACTGCATGGATCTTAAAGCATATTGTTTTGGCTTTATTTTACAAACTCATCCATATTGACCTTTCATGCAGGTGAGTGCTGCTGAACTCAACAGCTGATGAAATAAAAACAAAAGAAATGTACATAAAATGAAACCGAATTGGCTCAGCAGCATCACACCTGTGTTAGTGTGAACACACGGGAAGCTGTAACAAAGACAAATTTAACACATCTGCACATTACAGTAATACCCCTATCCATGTGTCTTACTGTAAAGACATTGATCCACCTGACTCATGATGAGGAGTGTGGATCCTGTTTGAATAAAAATATTAATTCATGTTTTCTTTTTTCTGACTAGTCTGCATCTTGTTAGCGGACTCTGCCAGATTCCTTTGCCAACAAAACTTGAGCCTTCTGAATCTGGCAATGCTCTGTTCTCTAAGATTGGTGGCACAGCGTGTGGATCTGTTGGAGTCTTCACCTACGATCTCTACAATCCAGCTAGAGACAGAGCTGATAAGAAAATAGCCGTCATGTTCTCTGTTCCTTTTGACTACGGCCGGTACTCTAACTGGTTTGCAGTCGGAGGTTTTGACAGGGAAACAAACTGTGACAATGATCTTTATCACAAGATGTATTACAGTGATGAGAGAGGGTTTGTTAGAGGAAAAGCTGATGGTCATGATCTGAAACACAGAGATGATGATGTTGTTGTTACATTGGGCATGACAAACTCCAGCGTTGCAACACTGAAAGTTGGTGTACACAACAGGGAGCAAATCTAATTATTAAAATGAGAGGTTAAAATGTCTTACTGTTTTTAGGGCAGATCTAGCAAAATGACTTGATCACCCATCATCTGTATTATCTGGATTTACTCACCCCAAGGCTGATGATCAGGATATCAGCTGGTTAAGGGCCCCAGGGCTTCCCTTTCTTCTACAGAAAATCATCCTTATAACATCTAGACCAAAGATATGCCAGTAAAACACAACACTGTTGTAAAAGGACATCTGATTAAGGCTGCAGCTGTTTGAGATTGTGAACCAGCTTCACAGTACAGAAAAATCAGGTTAATCCTCTGGAGTTAAAACCTTTAAAAATTAGCTTTGACATTGAATCACTAAATATCAGCTAAAGCAGGCATAACATGGTCACATAGATGGGATGTTGGATAATTGATCAAATCAGACTGAACCTCTCCACACAGCAACATCTCCAGTGTTAAATTAACACTGGAGATGGAGAGAGTGTATATGTGCCCACTCCTCTGAGTGTTAAATATAACACTGTTGATTGTTGAGCAGTGCTGATTTTCTAACACTGGAAAATAACTCAAAATGTTAGAAATATTCCAGTGTTAGAAAATCAGCACTGCTCAGTGTTAGTCATTGTAAATCTTCAGAACTGACTAGGTTACTTTTAAAAATATAACACTCTCAAAAGTGTTCATTTAACACTGAGAGGAGTGGACACATATACACACTCTATAGTATTAATTTAACACTGGAGATTTTGCTGTGCACCAAATATTATTGAAATCCTCACTAAACTGTGAGGGTGTAGTGGAAGATTTTTGGCATTTAATAATCTTTTATTGTTTCTGCTGGAAATACTTTCTGAGAAATACTGATTTTATGTTTCCTGTGCATAACTTTAAACAAATGAATAAAGAAATAAACCAGACTTTATTGAAACCGTCTCTTTGCTTTATAAAATGACATTTCTTCCACTTTATTGAATTTTGTGAAAAATGTGTAATTCTTTCAACAATATAAATCGAATTTTGACAGACATGTTCACAGTATTGCTGTATGGAAAGATCAGTCTTGGTCTTCCTTGGACTCTTGCACTATGAGGGTCTCTGGATGTCTGAAGTTTCGATCTCCTCCGTACCTGCTTCATGCCCTGGAGGACGGGGCTGTGGCCCCCTCACACCCTCTAGCAAATCATTACATGAAGGAACCTTTTAAATTCAACCGCGTTCATGCTCACAGGTGTACACACGGGTGCTCACACACACACAAACTACACCTTTCTTGGCTGCTACCTTAAAGCACACTATGCACTGTCTATCCTACGTGCTGCACTATATTCAATATTTAGTATTAACCACAGATTATCACAATGAGTTGTTTATTATATTGCTCTCTCATATGTATATATATATATATATATATATATATATATAGTAATGACCTGGCTGGGGTTGTTAGCCAGGTGCATTCTGGGTATTGTGTTGTCTGTGTTTTCTATTGTTCTGCTAGTTCCTATGTGTTTGATTCGCATGTTGTGTTAGTGTTATGTTAATGTAAGCCACAGTGAAGTTGATGTGTGTTCTGTGGAGCGGGTTGATGTGGCATGGTTAGCTGACACCGCGACCCTATGTGGTGGGAGCGTGATAGGGGTTTGGTGTCAGCAGCATTACAGTGGTTGTAAAAATTGTTGAATAAATGACTGGTGTGAACCACTACTGCCTCCTGCTGGATCGTTTGGGGATTACAAGCCTGCTGCTGAGATGCTCGGGGTCGTGCGGTGTATGAGGCACGAGCGCTCTCCATTCGCCGCGAAGTTCAGCGATAGCTGCTAGTGCCCTGCTAGCCGTTTTAGCTAGTGAGCAGTTTAGCCAGTTCAGCTCTACTAACCCACGGTCGCTACAATTGGTGTCAGAAGTGGGATTCATGAGTGTCTAGCAGACACTATGGAGCCGACCATAGGCGAATTAGAGCGTCTAATCCGAGACAACTGCTCGCTTCTGGAAAGCATGGCTGCCGAGACCCAGCGGAGAAGACCCGAGCTGGGGCAGCCAGAGGGCCACAGCGCGCCCCGGAACAGCCACCCCTGCTCTCCCGCGGCCGGAGGGGATTCCTGGGGCTGCACCACAGCTTCCTGACAGGACGGCTGCTAAGCTACAGCACTACACTGGGGCGACGCAGCTAGAGCCGTACCTGGCCCAAGTCACGCTGGCTGCCACTCACAACAGGTGGGGTCAAGAAGAGACTGCCACCCACCTGGCGCTTGCACTGGAGGGCCCAGCGCTCCAGGTTCTGCTGGACTTGCCCCTAGAGGAGCAGCGCGACCTCCGGGCTCTGACCACGGCGCTCGGCAGACGGTTTGGACAGAGACCACCAGCCGAACAGAGCAGGGAGGAGCTGGCTCGCCGACGCCGATGCGAGGGAGAGAGCCTGGGGTCCTTTGCTGCGGACGTCCGCCTCTATGCCCGACGGGGCTATCCAACGTTCCCAGGAGCGGCACGAGAGGAGCTGGGTCTCCACGCCTTCCTGAGGGGCCTCACACCGGAGAGGCTGCGACAGCATGTCCGGCTGTCATCCCCCCGAGACCTGGAGGAGGCATTGAGGGAGGCTGAGCGGGCTGAGGAGGTGCTCCGGGGCGAGCCAGTGACCCAACGATCGGCCAGGGGGGTCGAGCGAGAGATGAGCGCGACCCAGTCGGATGAGGAGGAGGAGGCCAGACGAGCCCAACCAGAGGCAGTCCCCCGTCGGAGGCGCCGGACGGACTGCTGTTATCGGTGCGGGGAGCCCGGTCACCTCGCCCGGAACTGTCCTGCACCTAGTCCTCGGGCCCGAGTGACATCACCAACGGGAAACGGCCACGGGGCGGGACAGTGAGGGAACCCCCGCCCCAATCATTAAACCCTCTCCGTGACACTCATCCTGTGGTGGGCCGCTGTGGGTCCACCCGTGGACTATACCTGGACTGTATAATTGATGGACGGTCTTGCCGGGCCCTGGTGGACACGGGGTCCACCATCTGCTTGCTGCGGAGGGGGTGCTTCCGGAGACGGGCGGTTCATTGCCGAAAGATTGGACCCCTACTCACACAGCGCTGTACACTGTCACAGGAGAAAAGACTGTGATGCCGGGGAAAAAGACTCTGCAGGTGGTGGTGGGAACGAACAGTGTGAACCATGAGTTCTGGCTTGCCGACATAACAGACGAGTGCATTGTTGGACTGGACTTGCTGGCCCACTGGGGGGCACGGGTCGATGTGCCGGGAGTTGCCATCCACCTTGGTGCTGAGACCGTGCAGCTCCAAGTGGGCCGCGGTAGCCAGGGACAGACCCCACCCCACCAGCACCCCCAAAGCCCTCGCGCCCACAGCTCCAAGCCACAGCCAGGGGTCGAGGGCGGCAAGGGTGCGGAAGAGGACCCAGGGGGTGAACGCAAGCAGGGCCAACATCCCGCAGCCAGAGTCGCCGCCTAGCTCGGCAGTCTCCCCGTCACCTGAGACTGTCGCGGCAGTAGAGGAGCTTGGGCGGCGGAGTGGGGTGCACCTCAGTGCGATACAGCAGCGGCAGCTGCAGAGCCTCTTGGCAGAGTTTATGGACATGTTTGCCGCCAGGGAAGAGGACTGCACCAGGACGGGCCTGGTGCAGCACACTATCGACACTGGAGCAGCTGCTCCAATCCGGCTGCGGCCCCACCGCCTGCCCCTCGCCAAACGCCAAGCTGCCGAGGAACTGATAAAAGAGATGGCAGCTAATGGTGTCATTGAACCCTCGGATAGTCCATGGGCCGCACCTGTGGTTATGGTGCGGAAGAAAACAGGGGGTTGGCGCCCTTGTGTGGACTACAGGCGTCTGAACGCGGTCACCCGCAAGGACTCTTACCCGCTACCTCGCATCGATGACGCACTGGATTACATCGCTGGGTCCAGTTGGTTCAGCTCACTAGACCTCCGCAGTGGGTACTGGCAGGTGGAGCTTGCTGCTGAGGCAAGGCCCAAGACTGCATTCACCATAGGGCAAGGACTGTGGCAGTTTAGGGTGATGCCTTTTGGACTATGCAATGCACCAGCCACGTTTGAAAGGTTAATGGAAAGGGTCCTCAAAGACATTCCCCGTGCCCGCTGCGTGGTCTATTTGGATGATTTGCTGACTCATGCCAAGGACTTTGAACAGGCTGTTGCTAATCTGCGAGAGGTCCTGACTGCCATCCGCGGGGCCGGACTAAAGCTGAACCTGGCCAAGTGCAACCTTCTTGCTCGCCAGGTGAAGTTCCTGGGACATGTGGTGAGCGACAAGGGGGTGGCTGCTGACCCCGAGAAGGTGGTTGCTGTGGGGGACTGGCCTCCCCCATCGAACGTCGCTGAGCTACGAAGCTTCCTGGGGCTGGCCTATGGGCAGAAATCTGTGCCATCAGAAACTGAATTTGAATAAGTTAAATTTGAATTTGAATTACTCGGATTGAATCTGAATTGTAACTTGAATGAAAGCTTTTGAAAACTGAATTTGAATTAGTCTAATTTGAAATTGAATTTATGGTTTGAAAATGAATTGATTTGCTTTGAAACTGCATTTTATCCTTTAAAAATTCAGCTCTCAAATAATTTCAGATTCACTTCTCACCATTCAGTTTCAGTTCTACAATTCAATTTCAGTTCCAAAATTCAGTTTTTTGGGACTTACATCCGGTTCCGGTTCAAGCGCAGATTAATAGAACTACAGACTGATAGCGTTACTGACAGAATCTACAGCGTCTTGAGCTGAATTAAGACTTCAGAAGTCATTCGTCATGTCGAATGACCAGCAGATAAACTCTCAGGTTGGTAATAAATGTATTACATGTATAAGAACAAGCGTCATGTTAACAAATGCTAGCTGTACAGTACCTTTATGCTTATTGTAGCTGCTAGCTAAAAACGCTAATTTAGCGTAGTTTGCCCTGATTTCAGCTTTGACAAACAAATATGATCGACTGTTTCTAGTAGAATTCCAAAGTTGTCATCTTGTACCCTGTCAGAGCCCTGTATGCTTGCAGAGACCACTACAGTAGGGAAACATGCAAAACGCTGTCCAAACCTTTGTATTTGAGCTTTATTTATGTCTTACACAGCATCCCAACTCTTTAGCGAACTTAATAACTTTAGCTAAAGTGAATAGTTAGTCTTATTCATTAGTGCAGCATTACTGGATCACCTGTTTGAAGTGATATAATATGATATACAACTATCACTGAAACAGCAAACTTTATAAATAAACAAACAACACTTCTCATTCTCTAAACGTTTGGCCACAGCTGTAGATTACACTATCAGTGCTTGTTCACTCTTGACAATAATTACATTTCTAAATTCTCTTTGTGCATTTACAGGTAAACAATATCTAATATTTTATCTAAATGACTGCTTTGTCTTTGAAAAGGTGAAGAGCCTGAGGCTGGTGACACTCCAGTTCTACTCTAAGTACATCCTTACGGTGGCTCACAGGACAAGGCGACATTCCTGTCCTGCCAGAAGAGAAGAGAAACTTCAGAGTCTTCATGAAGTTCAACCACACCTGTCATATGGAATATGACAGGGGTCTCAAACTCCAGTCCTCGAGGGCCAGTGTCATGCAACTTTTCCATGCCCTCGAGGACTGGAGTTTGAGACCCCTGCTGTATGGTGTTCATGCAGTTTTCTACCCCACAGTTACAGCATGTCTGACTGCCTGTTCAGCATATGCAAAAATATATGATGAGTTTAAGGCATGTGATGACAAAGGCCTTCCATTATGGTGTTTGTCATCACATGTCACAGACATCTGGATGATCATTTGGAATAAACAAAAAAACAAAAAACTTGTTACTTCATCTTTCATCTTTATTATTATTATTATTGTTCTTATTTTACATTTTTCATTGTTAGGCATTGGGTTTATTTGTAGTAGTCCTTTCCAGCTTCTCTCCCTCTTCCATATTACTGTGTCAGCTTGTCAGCATCTATTTGGGTTTGGGAGTGGAACAGGAAGTAAGGAACAGAAAGTGCCATTTAAACCAGGAGAGGTTCTTATATTTCAGAAGAAGGGATTAATTCAAAAGAAATGACCTCAATGCCATATTTTATTTAGGAACCCTAGAGGGCACTTTGCAAAATAACACATTCTTATAATTTCACCCTCAGATGAGCCAAACTACGACTGTCAGGGAAGGTGATGTAGGTACAGAGCATGTGAGAGTGGTTCAGTTAATGTCTCTTGTCTAGATGAAGGCACAGGAGGGATCAATGGCATGGCGTAGAGATTCAGTATCTTCAGTCTTCAGTGGACACTCCATTTCTGGCACAAAACACCTGTAAAAGATGGTCGATTTAGGAGGTGACCCAACAACTTCAGCCTGTCAAACACAGCAATGGAGCAGTATGTTTTTTAAAAAAACAACTAATAAGCATGCACTCAGTACCCTAAGAATTATTATGGTAGTTAAACACAGTGATAGTTGTATATCATATTACTTCAAACAGAGGTGATCCAGTAATGCTGCACTAATGAATAAGACTAACTATTCACTTTAGCTAAAGTTATTAAGTTCGCTAAAGAGTTGGGATGCTGTGTAAGACATAAATAAAGCTCAAATACAAAGGTTTGGACACTGTTTTGCATGTTTCCCTACTGTAGGGGTCTCTGCAAGCATACAGGGCTCTGACAGGGTACAAGATGACAACTTTGGAATTCTACTAGAAACAGTCGATCATATTTGTTTGTCAAAGCTGAATCCAGGGCAAACTAGGCTAAATTAGCGTTTTTAGCTAGCAGCTACAATAAGCATAAAGGTTACTGTACGGCTATCAATTGTTAACATGACGCTTGTTCTTATACATGTAATACATTTATTACCAACCTGAGAGTTTATCCGCTGGTCATTCGACATGACGAATGACTTCTGAAGTCTTAATTCAGCTCAAGACGCTGTAGATTCTGTCAGTAACGCTATCAGTCTGTAGTTCTATTAATCTGCGCTTGAACCGGAACCGGATGTAAGTCCCAAAAAACTGAATTTTGGAACTGAAATTGAATTGTAGAACTGAAACTGAATGGTGAGAAGTGAATCTGAAATTATTTGAGAGCTGAATTTTTAAAGGATAAAATGCAGTTTCAAAGCAAATCAATTCATTTTCAAACCATAAATTCAATTTCAAATTAGACTAATTCAAATTCAGTTTTCAAAAGCTTTCATTCAAGTTACAATTCAGATTCAATCCGAGTAATTCAAATTCAAATTTAACTTATTCAAATTCAGTTTCTGATGGCACAGATTTCTGCCCATACTGGCCTCCTATTATAGGAGGTTTGTAAAAGACTTTGCCACCGTCGCTAGCCCCTTGCATCAGTTGACAAACAAGGGTCAGCGGTTTAGTTGGACTGAGGACTGTGCAGCGGCTTTCGAACAGCTGAAAACTGCCCTTGTGAGTGCCCCGGTCTTGGCGTATCCTGACCCCAGCCAGCCTTTCCTTTTGGACACTGACGCCAGCAATGTGGGGGTCAGAGCTGTGCTCTCCCAGAGGGGAGAGGCTGAGGAGCGAGTGGTGGCATACTACAGCTGCAGCCTCAGCCGGGCCGAGAGGAATTACTGTGTTACCCGGCGTGAACTGTTGGCTGTGGTTCTGGCGGTTCGTCATTTCCGACCTTACCTCCTGGGCACTAAGTTCCTGCTCAGGACCGACCACGCCAGCCTAACCTGGATGCTGAACTTTCGCCAGCCGGAGGGTCAGGTGGCCCGGTGGCTGGAAATACTACAAGAGTACGACTTTGAGGCCCAGCACCGACCAGGGCGGCAGCACGCCAACGCTGATGCCCTGTCCAGGTGCCCCTGTTCTGCGGATGAGTGCCGGTACTGCAGGCGCCTGGAGGAGCTGGACCGGGGTCCGACATCGGCAGCAGCAGAACCCGAGGGTGAGGATGAAGGGCAGGAACCTTTCACCGCGGCGGAGCTGCAGCAGCACCAGGTGAGCGATCCAGCGCTGGGGATGGTGAGGGACTGGATGGAGGCAGGGACACGGCCAGACTGGTCCGCCGTGTCTTCCCAGGGGCCCGAGACGAAGTCGCTGTACTCCCAGTGGAACAACCTGGAGCTCCATGGTGGTGTAATCTACCGGCGGTGGCGAGCGCCAGACGGGGGAGGCGACATACTCCAGCTCCTGGTTCCCCGGGCCTTGCGGCCTGAGGTCCTCCGCTGGGTTCATGGGGCTGCAGGTACTGGCCATTTTGGGAATGGCAAGACGGTGCGGCGGCTGAGACGGCGGTTCTACTGGCCAGGGTGTCGTCAGGACGTGGAGATCCATGTCCATTGCTGTGACGACTGCACGGCGCAGAAAGGTCCCAGCCAGCGCTCCCATGCCCCATTGCAGCAATACCTAGTTGGGGCGCCAATGGAGCGGATCGGAGTGGACATCCTGGGTCCGTTCCCTGTTACTGATGCCGGCAACCGGTATGTCCTGGTCGCGATGGATTATTTCTCAAAGTGGCCAGAGGCGTACGCGGTGCCGGATCAGAGTGCGGTGACGACGGCGCGGACCCTGGTGGATGAGATGTTCACGCGGTTTGGTGTACCGGAGGAGCTCCATAGCGACCAAGGGAGGAACAAGGGAGTTGAACAGCCACAAGGGGCAGAGAAGGAGGCTAGAGGGCAAGATCAAAGTAGCACGAAGGGAGGTTAGCCAACTAACGGAGTTGCAGAAAGGCGCGACAAAGAAGGTGCATAAGAAATACAGCAAGCTGTCCATACCTGAGGCCTTGAAAACTGCCAAGCAAAGACTCCTCGCTTGAGGAGGTACACCAGAGAGATAGAAGGCAGGAGAATAAACCAGCTGTTCTCCACAGAACCAGCAAAGGTGTACTCTCAGTGGCAAGGGAACAATAACAGAACAGCACCACCAAGGCTGGAGACGGAGCAATACTGGAAGAGCATATGGGAGAAGGACGCAACCCATAACGGCAATGCTCAGTGGCTAGTGGATCTGAGGGCAGACCATAGCGACAGTGGCAGACATCCAAGAAAGGGTCTCCAGTATGAAGAGTTGGACAGCATCAGGGCCCGACATGGTTCACGCCTGCTGGCTGAAGAAGCTGACTGCACTCCACGAGCGTCTGGCAGCACAAATGAACCAGCTGCTAGTTAACGAGAGACACCTGGAATGGCTAACCGAAGGTCGGACGGTCCTGATCCCCAAGGACCCCAAGAAGGGACCGGTCCCATCCAACTACCGACCAATAACCTGCCTCAGTACTACATGGAAGCTCCTGTCAGGCATTATATCGGCTAAGATAAACAGGCACATGGGTCAATACATGAGCGGGGCACAGAAAGGGATTGGCAAGAATACCAGAGGCGCAAAACACCAGCTACTGGTAGACAGAACAGTCAGCCGAGACTGCAAGACCAGACTGACCAACCTGTGCACTGCCTGGATTGATTACAAGAAGGCCTATGACTCAGTGCCCCACAGCTGGATACTGGAATGCCTAGAATTGTACAAGATCAACAGGACCCTAAGAGCCTTCATCAGGAACTCAATGGGGATGTGGCATACAACACTAGAGGCCAACTCCAAGCCCATAGCACAAGTCACCATCAAGTGCGGGATCTACCAAGGAGATGCTCTGTCCCCACTGCTGTTCTGCATAGGCCTGAACCCCCTCAGTGAGATCATTGACAAGACTGGCTACGGATACCGACTACGGAACCGAGCGGTTGTCAGCCACCTCCTGTACATGGATGACATCAAGCTCTATGCCAAGAGTGAACGAGACATCGATTCACTGATACACACTACCAGGATATACAGCAATGACATTGGAATGTCGTTCGGACTGGAGAAGTGTAGTCGGATGGTAACAAAGAGAGGGAAGGTAGTCAGAACTGAGAGGATTGAACTACCAGAAGGCAACATTGCAGATATAGAGGACAGTTACAAGTACCTGGGGATCCCGCAAGTGAATGGGAACCACGAAGAGGCCGCTAGGAAAGCTGCAACCACCAAGTACCTGCAGAGGGTCAGGCAAGTCCTGAGGAGTCAGCTGAACGCTAAGAACAAGATCCGGGCCATCAACACCTACGCCCTGCCCGTGATCAGGTACCCTGCTGGGGTAATAGGCTGGCCAAAGGAGGAGATAGAAGCCACTGACATAAAGACAAGAAAGCTCCTTACCATGCATGGAGGGTTTCACCCCAAGTCCAGCACCCTGAGGCTGTACGCTAAGCGGAAGGAAGGGGGCCGGGGACTGGTGAGTGTCAGCACCACAGTCCAGGATGAGACAAGAAACATCCACGAATACATCACGAAGATGGCCCCAACTGACAGCGTGCTCAGTGAATACCTCAGGCAGCAGAAACCCAAGAAAGAGGAGGAAAGCGAGGAACCATCATGGAAGGACAGGCCCCTGCATGGTATGTACCACCGGCAGATAGAGGAGGTGGCTGATATCCAGAAATCCTACCAGTGGCTGGACAAAGCTGGACTGAAAGACAGCACAGAGGCACTAATCATGGCAGCACAAGAACAAGCTCTGAGTACAAGATCCATGGAGGCTGGGGTCTATCACACCAGGCAAGACCCCAGGTGCAGGCTGTCTAAAGATGCCCCAGAGACAATCCAGCACATAACAGCAGGGTACAAGATGCTAGCAGGCAAGACATACATGGAACGCCATAACCAAGTGGCCGGCATAGTGTACAGGAACATCTGTGCCGAGTATAACCTGGAAGTCCCGAGGTCAAAATGGGAGATGCCCCCAAGGGTGATGGAGAATGACCAAGCTAAGATCCTGTGGGACTTCCAGATGCAGACGGACAAAATGGTGGTGGCTAACCAACCGGACATAGTGGTGGTAGACAAACAGAAGAAGACGGCCGTAGTGATCGATGTAGCGGTTCCGAATGACAGCAATATCAGGAAGAAGGAACACGAGAAGCTGGAGAAATACCAAGGGCTCAGAGAAGAGCTCGAGAGGATGTGGAGGGTGAAGGTAACGGTGGTCCCCGTGGTAATCGGAGCACTAGGTGCGGTGACTCCCAAGCTAGGCGAGTGGCTCCAGCAGATCCCGGGAACAACATCGGAGATCTCTGTCCAGAAGAGCGCAGTCCTGGGAACAGCTAAGATACTGCGCAGGACCCTCAAGCTCCCAGGCCTCTGGTAGAGGACCCGAGCTTGAAGGATAAACCGCCCGCAGGGGCGTGCTGGGTGTTTTTTTTATTATGTATATATATATATATATATATATATATATATATATACATATATATAATGGAATGCCGTTTAGGAAAATATTATATATATATTACAATCAAAGTCTGAATATATGGAATGAAACTTGAAGATGTGGAATGAAACTTGAATATATGGAATGAAACTTGAAGATATGGAATGAAACTTGAAGATATAGAATGATCGTCTGAATATATAGAATGAAACTTGCTGTATTCAATATTCAACATGCTGAAACTCGCAATCAGGGAATGAGTAACAGGAGGGAAACACAGCTGGGGCAAATCAGGCCTAACGAAACAGGGGAAGCAAAACCAGATACATTAACATAAGACATGGACGTTCAAAATAAAACAGGAAACAGACTGAACTTATAGACAGACTCACAAGCAGGCACTGTAACAGAGACGTGGGAACAGGGCAGACACACACTGACTGGACACAGAATAGAGGGAGAAACCCAAACCTGAGAACTACATAATCAAACATCAAGAAGAACTGGGGAAAAATTAGAAATGCAAAACAGAAACCAAAACCTTCACAAAAACAAACTAAGATAAGAACACCAATAAAAAGGTACAAAACTGAAACCACTGCATCAACGACCCAGGTACCCTAACATGAGGACAATGTCTGCTCCAGCAGACTGTCTGGGTTTAGAGGCAACGATTCAATTTAATTGTATTTATACAGCAGCAAAACAGCAACAGTTAAAGCAGACCCTACAATAATCTAAAAGAACATCTAAGTAGCGCTGTCACTCAGCTCTGTGCTGTTTCCTTCCTCAGTAATCATCTATTTTTGTTGTGGCACGTCCTCCTTTTCTCTTTTGTTCCTGAGAGTCACTCGGGTAAAACAGCAATTTCAGTCACAGATCAGGGTGACTTATTAGACTCCTCACATATTTATTTAATCATTTATTTATTTTGCATTTTTTTAATTAATTATAAGTGACAAGTTTGTGCCAGCTGGTGTTTTCTTTTTATATTTAATGGACAAAGAAATTTGGAGGTGTGTCATAAATTATTTATCTGTATGTGAAACATGAGAGAAACTGTGTTTGTAAAAAACATTTTCTCAGCAGACATAGTCTCCACTGTAGTGTGGAGAATATACTGCTGATCACATGTACAGATCCCACATTAGGGACTCCACACACAGTGTCCATAAAGCTTTAACTAAACCTCTTGATGCATTCTCAATCATCCAGGAAAGTAAATCTCCAAAAGTTGAATCTGTTCATCTGGACGTAGCGTTTTGTGGGAGAAACGTTTCGTCACTCATCCAAGTGACTTCTTCAGTCTCAGCTGACTGCAGGTTTCCCCAAACCTTATAAACAGTACATTTGCATAATGACTGAAACCAGCCCACTGAAGGAACAATGGGCTGTGAGGTCAGTTCCTTAATCATAATTATGCAAATTCCCATGACCACTGATCAACAATCACTGATCCCCACTGACACATTGGCCAGGGAGGCAGAAGAACAGCACATCAAGAAGGCCCTGAGTAAATGTGGTTATCCCAGCTGGACTTTTGTCAAAGCTGGAAAGACACCTAAAGAAAGCTCCAGCCGATCCAGGAGAGAAGGACAACCGCTGCCCAGGCGAAAACCTGTAGTGATCCCATATGGGTCAGGAGTATCCGAGCAGTTAAGACGCATTTTTTCTAAACACCGGGTCTCTGTGGCTTTTAAACCCCAAAACACGCTGCGCCAAAAACTGGTCCACCCCAAGGATCGGGTCCCCCAACACAAACAGAGTAACATAGTCTACGCTGTTAAGTGTCAGGAGGATTGCCAGGATTTATACATCGGGGAAACCAAACAACCTCTGGCGAAGCGGATGGCACAACACAGAAGAGCAACCTCGTCAGGCCAGGACTCTGCAGTCTATTTACACCTACAGGCCAGTGGACACTCTTTCAAGGATGAGGATGTAACATCCTGGACAGGGAAGAACGCTGGTTTGAGCGCAGAGTCAAGGAGGCCATTTACGTGAAAAGGGAAAGACCATCTCTGAATCGAGGAGGGGGCCTAAGGGTACATCTTTCGCCATCTTACAATGCTGTGATTGCAGTCGTTCCCCAACTCTCTGTGAATGGTACTCATGGCCATTGATCAGTGTTCTTTGATCAGTGGGTTTTGGTCAGTGATTGTTGATCAATGGTCATGGGAATTTGCGTAATTATGATTAAGGAACTGACCTCACAGCCCATTGTTCCTTCAGTGGGCTGGTTTCAGTCATTATGCAAATGTACTGTTTATAAGGTTTGGGGAAACCAGCAGTCAGCTGAGACTGAAGAAGTCACTTGGATGAGTGACGAAACGTTTCTCCCACAAAACGCTACGTCCAGATGAACAGATTCAACTTTTGGAGATTTAACTAAACCTCTGTCATGGCGGCGTAACAGTGGGATGGACCCACAAACAGACACTAGAGAGAGCAGCTGAAGTTTTAAACACAAAGCCAGCCTTTTATTGTGGCTGATAACACAAAGCGAACGGGAACAAAACTAAACTAAAGCCTAAACTGGAATGACTGACTATTAAACAGTGACATGAACACAACTCTGCACAGGTGTGTGAGACAAACTCTGAAGAACATGAACATGAATATAACCTGAGCATCGTGAAAGTCCTGACGTGACGTGGTAGGAGGAGAACAGACGAGCTGACACTGAACAAAACAGAGGACTTAAATAAAGGGGAAGTGGAAACACCTGCTGACAGATTTGATGATGATGTTGATGATGCATGGAGGTGCAGTCACTGGTGTAGATGGTGTATGGGAGAGGACTCAGCACACACCCCTGTGGTAAAGTCAATCTTTATTGTCACATGTAAAGTTACACATTACATGTTGCATGTTACACGTACAATTACTTGCAGTGAAACTGGACCCCTACCGACCACACATACACAGCACAAACATTCACATAGTGAAGACAGGTCAGAGAGGTGGAATGGTAGGAAAAACAAAGGAAATTACCCACATCAGGTACAAGAGGAGAAAAAACAGAACTCCACTCAAACTGAGCTCCTATGGGAGGCAGTTTATTGCTCTGAACACAGTGAACCTGCTGTTCTTGGAGGCTAAATGTGTGTTTGCTGTGCTCACAGGAGGCTGTGGGCAGTGTGCATGATGGGGGTGTCTGCAGTTCTCTCAAAGTGGGTGAAGAAGTGGAAGTTCCTCTGCTAATGAGATGTCCATGTTATCTGTATTTGTCCCGTTGCCTTTGTAGTTGGTGATGTGTTTCAGGCCCTCCCATACCTTCCTGGAGTCGTTATCAGAGAGGAGATCTGATAACTTGTTTGAAATGTCCAGTTTTGCTGCTCTGACGCCTTTTTTAAGGTCTGCTCTTGCTCTGCTCTACATGTCCTGGTCCCCAGATTTGTATGTAGAGTTGCCTTTAACATGCCTGAACCTGACTTGTCATCCAGGGTTTACGGTTTGTCGCACTTTTCCGTGGTGACAGTGTCCATGCAGTGTTTGATGTAACCCAGCACTGCGGTTGTGTGAGTCTCTAGGTCATCCTGTTCAGAGACACTCTGTGAGCGCAAAACAGTCCTGCAGCTGAGCCAGAGCTTCCTCAGAAAAGGTGTTAATGGTTCTGATGGTGGGCTTTGTCCTTTTCCTGAGTGTGTGTACGCTGGGACAATGATGAACTTTAGCTTGGTACATGATAACTACAGGCTGCGGCGCAGTAAAGTAAGCCCCGCCCTCACCAACCACACAGTGCGGTGGAGTTCAGCCAGTGAAACACTTCATGTGTTAAACTTGTTAAAGGGGAAGTGATGAAGCTGAAGGCGTCTCGCTGCTGCTCAGACTGATGTTCACTCGTCATCCAGACACGATGAAGACTCCGTGTGTCTCTCTGCTCCTCGGTGAGTCAAACTCAGAGCTGCTGCTCATTTATTCATCAGCATTAAACTGAATGGAACCTCTGCTACACACAGCCGGGAATGTGGGAAACTGTGATGCAGGACAGAGACACAGACACTAAATCCACACTGTGAAATCTAATTAGCTCCCAGAACTAAAAAAACTAATAAACTTGTTGCCTCAAAAAAACAGAGTAAAGCTCAAGATGATTATATTAGGACAACTTATTCATTAAGTGTACAGTTCTAAGAATAACTTGATGACTGTGTAACACTGATTGTTCACCCACTGACAAACATGTCAAGTTCTGCTACATTAAAGAACAACTTGTAGTAACTTATATTAATATAACACTGAATGCAAATGTGATTCAAAGAGAATAATTAACAACACTTCTTGTAATGGTGTTTAAATCAGCCCAACTTTTATTTTGAAATGTAAAACAACAGCCAACATCCTGGACACTGTTCTGCTGAACAACAACAGTTATACTGTCATCATTGTTATAATCTTACAATGAAAGTAAGCATCTCACTGATCTCTCCTGCCGTGTAGTTTAAAGTTTAAAGAGGTCGTGTCAGAGAAAATGTCTTGAAGCTAAAGTCCAGAGGATCAAACATAAACACACAGATACAGATATGTAGATGCAACATAGAAGTAAACACATATGTAAGACTGTTCATATGCATAATGCTCCATTTTAACATAATACAATGTGATGCATGTTCAAAGGGAGATAAATAAAAAGAGAAAGAACTTGAATTTCCTCTTTTCTGTTTCACACACTGACTGTGTCTCAGTTATACTGGTAACACATCTCAACCACAGTTTCCACTCTGCTGTGCTTTTGCATGTTTCTGCTCTGTGAGTAAACTGAGCTCCAGCTTGTGCTGCCAGGATTTTAACCCTGGCTGACTCAGAGCCTCACACACATGTGGAGGAGCTCACTGATGAGCTGGGAACCATATTTAGCTGTGATTATGTTGACTGTGGAGAAAACTGCTTTAGTGTGTGGAGCCAAATATGGTGACGATGCTCAGAGTCAAAGCTGAGAAACTCGTCTCAGTGGTGGAAGGTCAGTAGTAATATACCTATAGCTTTTTTTGCCCCCCCCCCCCCCCCCCCACACCCCACCCGCATCCCCCTCCGCGTCCATGTGCGCGCGAACGGACCTTGCGCGTGAACGGACTTTGCGCGTGAACGGACTTGTGAGTTCAGAGGTCATATGAGTTTACATGTGTTTAATAGCGTTTTATTTAATGAAACCATTATGTGTTTTAATTAAACTCTTTTTTAAAGGATTGTATAGGTCTCGGAGTTCTGTTATTTAGACATAGATGATTTAATTTAACTAGTTTAGGGGTATTTTTCTTTAGGGCTCTGAAACACACAGAGGCTAATAGTTTTTAAACAGAAAGTTTTTCCACCTTCTAAAAACACATATTCACACGCAGCATTTAATTTAGCTAGTTTTAGGGGTATTTTTCTTTTTCTTTAGGGCTCTGAAACACACAGAGGCTAATAATTTTAAAGAGAAAGTTTTTTCCACCTTCTAAAAACACATATTCACACGCAGCATTTAATTTAACTAGTTTTAGGGGTATTTTGCTTTTTCTTTAGGGCTCTGAAACACACAGGGGTGTAATAGTTTCAAACAGAAAGTTTTTCCACCTTCTAAAAACACATATTCACACGCAGCATTTAATTTAGCTAGTTTTAGGGGTATTTTTCTTTTTCTTTAGGGCTCTGAAACACACAGAGGCTAATAATTTTAAAGAGAAAGTTTTTTCCACCTTCTAAAAACACATATTCACACGCAGCATTTAATTTAACTAGTTTTAGGGGTATTTTTCTTTTTCTTTAGGGCTCTGAAACACACAGAGGCTAATAGTTTTTAAACAGAAAGTTTTTTCCACCTTCTAAAAACACATATTCACACACAGAGGCTATTAGTTTCAAACAGAATACCACAAACAGCAGGCATTCCTTTAGAAATAAACAGGGATTCTTAATTCTGCAACATTTAGACAGAGGGGGGGGGGGGTTACAGTTAGACCCCCTACAGTCAGCAGAAGAGGCCATCCTTATCAACAGCATCTCAATTGTACTGCCATAGTTTTCAATACAAACAGTCTCCTTTATCTTATGGCAGAGGTCCGGCTGTGCTAGGTCCATCGGAGCCACTATAGCTTTTATCATGCCATTACACCTTTATCTCTACATCTCAGAGGCCAGCTGAAACCAAGCCCCACACCTATATAAAAATGCCCTAAGCAGCCACACTAACCCTTTACATCGGTCATTGAGAGCATAACACTTTCGTTCATCAGCACGAGCATTTTACTTTTAATTTAACTAGTTTAGGAGCATTTTGCTTTTCTTTACCGCTCTGAAACACACAGAGGCTAATAGTTTTCAAACAGTGTCACAAATAACATGTATTCCTTTAGAAATAAACTATGATACTTCTAAAAACAAACAAACACATATTCTTTCCTCATCACTAGCCAATTCACCATTTTATTTAAATATCTGAATTTTCGGAATAATGATCCAAGCGGGACACAGAGGCTGCTAGTTTAACGCACCAGAATGCAAATATAAATAAATGCATGACTATCCTGAGAGCTAGCTGCAGCGACACCTTTCTTTCAGACGGATGCCTGGATGTGCGTTGGAGCCGACTTTGCTACCCGCACACAGCGTTTCTGACCTACGGGCGCTGCTTATACAACAGAGAAAAGCAACAATACAGCGTGTTTCTCTGCTCCAAGACATCGGCGGGCCTTTCACACGGTAAGCATGTCTGTTATACCCAGCGCATAAATGTCTGTATGTCAGTGCTGATTATACAAACCCTGTTTAAAATGTGACACATATGTTGTCCGAAAACAAATCCTCTAAATTTGCAAAGTTACTGATTTAAAAATATATTTTCGAATTTTTAGTTGCATGACAAACATACGATAGACTCTTGAGCGTATTTATTTATATAGCTACATTCACAACGGTACAACCATGCTAAATAAAAGATGCCCAAGCACCAAAGCACTCTAATGCAAGCCTCTAAACTACATGTTGATAAGTGCATGAAGTTAACCTCTACAGCTGAAAACAGTTTGTATCCGCACTCTGAGGGTCTGCTGAATTGTTTTTAATATTGCGCTTTTTCACGAACTGCAGATGATGAATTCCTCTTTATTGGACATAATGTCCTTAAGCTATTGTTGCTCATACTTACAGAGTTCCCTAGCTACTTCTTTACTATGTCAGTAAACTTTTCGAAAAGGAAGGTGTTGTAGATTTAAAGAAACATCCTAATTGAAGCAAAGGCAAAAAATTGGAACGAATTTTATGTGACTGTTCATATTAAAGCCAACAACAAGTGAAAATCCAAAACCGACTCCAATGCTTTGTATTAATGATCTCCCCCTCTCTCTCTCTCTCTCTGTGTGTGTGTGTGTGTGTGTGTGAGTGTGTGTGTGTGAGTGTGTGTGTGTGTGCCCTCACAGAAGGAAGGTCACAGCAGGAGCTTTTTCAAACGCGTTTCCAATCATCTTTACAAGAAGTGTAGCTCATACAATGGTATTATTGTATTATTTGCGATACTTTATAAATATGAAACTCTAAAGATTTTGAGCTCATGCAAATTGTGAAACAAGAATCTAAATATTTTGTGTCACAGTGATTTCTATAAAAGCATGTTGTTTATGGGGATAATGTAACAAATCTTTTGTGGCCCTATTAATGATCACTGGTAATTGAAGAGGAAGCTGAACCCCGGCTCTGGACATTTTCATGACAAGTGACAGCGCAGACATCTGCTAATGAGAGAACATGTTTTATCATCATAAACACTGTGATATGAAGCATCGTTAAAGTGTCACTTCAGTAATGTTTTTAATAGATGACTTTAAAACACTAAACTCTAATTTCTGTGGTTTATTTTAAGCTTACAACATGTGGTAAGACGATGAGTTTTACTTCACACTGTCCGTGTTATGTGTATCTATTTATCATGTATGCTACTTTGCTCTGTGGACTGTAAAATGTTTCATTGTGTTCATGAAATAAACCAGACTTTCACCGTCTGAATCTTTTACTGTTTTTCTGCTTTTGTACACTCCAAGTTTGACAAACCTACAGACATCCAGAGTTAACTCACTAACAATGTGGAGCAGTCTCAGTGTATTTAGCAGCTTTTCCCCTAAACACAACCAACTGAGAGAAACGCTTGTAGGCCTCACTTTGGTCATTTTGAACGTTGAAGGAGATTTGTTCCATAGACACCTTATACTAGTGTTCTATTTAAATTCAGATTCCTTTTATAGTTTGCGGTTTCTTTACTAACACATTTGTAGATAAGTTTATTGCTGAACCACACAGCTAGCAGTCTCACTCACTCTCTAGGTTTTGAAGTTTTGTGTGTGTGTGTGTGTAATGGTTTAGTCTATCGAACCTTACCATTTTTCTCCCAGTATCACAACAGTATGACTCCCAAAGTACGGATCAGTAAACAACCAATGATTCTAAAGCCAGAACAGAAAGATACAGTTGGAAGATGCATGATTGCGTTTTTATGACGCATAGTAAAACTACCCCCTCTTCTTCTTCTCTGTGTTGTTGTTGTTGTTCTTGTGTGTGTGTGTGTGTGTGTGTGTGTGTGTGTGTGTGTGCCTTAGAAGTCAAATAATACATTAGCCACACTTAAAAAACAAAAAACATCTGAATTTCATTTAGAACTGAGATTCTAAGTTGTAAGCAGAAATCTTATGCTCAGCCACAAACATGTTTCCCCACTTTCACAATGCTGAGGTGTCAAATCCACAACCCCCAACAAATGGTTTGTTACACGCGGGTGTGAAGGGCAAGCTTTACTTACACAGCCTTACACACAGTAGATTTATAAAGTTTTTGGGGACAATGGTTTAGCCATAGATGTAACTACTACTTTTGATAAAAACCACTCCACCTGTTTATTTCTTAAGAAATTAAGCTCTTATTTATACATGTCTACACAATAATAGACACCGTGTGCTCTGTGACATTATAGTCTTCTACTTCAGCGTTCATTGGTTTGCATTTTAAACTCCCAACCTTTCAGGTTGTTATGAACGACTTATATTTCTAACATTTTGTGATATAAAAGTGAACCATGTGGGTTTTTTTTTTAATTTTCTGTGTGATGGAATGACTTAAGACACGAGTTATTTAAACAATTCTAAATGAAAGTGTGATGGCCATAGTACTTTATGCTGGACCAAATATGTTAAGGATAATGTTTATCAACGTAAAATTGCAAAGAACCTTTGAATAGATTATAACATTTTGTAAACAGTTACCTCAGAACCTGTACTGTCAGCCCTATGTATGTAAGGTGAAACTTTCCACAGTACTTACACTTAAGTAACTAAACACATAAAGTCACCCTTTACCAATAATCCACAGCTCCTTGAAAAAAGTAGCACAAACAGACAACTGACTCCGCAATGATGAGTAGAGCTACCCGAGGCCGAGACTCAAGCAGAAGAAAATTAAAAGTTTTGGTTTTTGCGGCTCGAAAAATTAAAGAAAGTATGTTTAATAATTCAACAAGACCAGCACCTTCAACACGTGTACATTCAAATTTTGAATCAGACTAACATCGATGTTGTTCAATAGTTTTTATCCGTTCAAAAAAAGCCATTTTACGGCTTTAATGTTTCCAGCTGATAAGGAGAATGAGTGCATTTCATCAAATGCGCGTCCAAAGGCTTTAAACATTCGCTTTGTCTGTAAAGACAGTATCAAACTACAGAGCATTGTTTTTACTAAAATTCAACATTTTCAGATGAAAATTTGGCTGCTTTTTTCACTGTAACACTCCCCTCATTGCCATTTTTAGGATATTCTCGGTGATCCCATTTTTATCATATTTATGCTTTTGGGACTGAGGGTATCTAATACGTACGTCGTCACAGTGTATTGTACTACCAACTGTGAGGGCTCTGCTTTTGCTTTGAGCAGACTGTTTTTTATTTTGTCTCCTGAGTGTGTGTTTTTCAAACGAGATCCTCCTCCTCAGTTTGATTTTGTTACCACAAACTTTGTGTAAAGTTCACAACAGAGGTAAAGAGATTTAAACACCCCAGTTTGAGGAGGCAGGGTTGGACCAGCTGCACAGGGCAGGTGAAACAGAGAGTGTCAGGGGAGATGTGCAACAGAAGCAGAGGGAACATTTTACAAGATGATAAATGCCACATTTAGGTGATTAAGGATTTGTTGACAAGATTAAAAGACACGGCCGTCAGAGTTCAACAACATTACAGTTTGATTAAATAAAAAGTTTTAAACTACACAAGGTTCATTTTCTCCTCTGATAGTAATCATATTAAACATGTCAAGAAAGAAAGAGTACAAAGAAAAATAGTAAATGTGTGTCTAATTCAACTCTTCCTGTGAACCTTATATGGTGAACCTTATATGGTGTTGGCCAGAGGGGCCGATGGCGCGATATGGCAGCCTAGCCTCTGTCAGCCTGCCCCAGGGCATCTGTGGCTACAACAGTAGCTTGCCTCCACCTGTGTGTGAATGTGAGAGTGAATGAATAGTGGCATTGTAAAGCAATTTGGGTGCCTTGAAAAGCGCTATATGAAATCCAATCCATTATTATTATTATTATCATTATTATATCATCCCTTAATATGTTCGGTGTTACAAACTTGAAGAATCAGAAAAAAGATCATCAGACATTAATCTAATCAGTTTTCAGCCTTCATTCATTCATATTGAAAAGTTGGAAATCTTCCCTGCTAGACCAAAGTGTAACGTTTAACACCGTTGGCCATAACATTTTATTATAGCTATTATTAAATGGAGAGGCCTCTTCACACACTGAGGTTAATTATGAAGCTCCACAGGCTTCTGTGCAAAGACCAGTTCTGTTTACATTATACGTGCTTTAGAAGCATTTTCACTGCTATGCAGATGATACCCACTTTTATTGGTTAAACTGTCGGGATGTCTTAGACACATAATGAGCTTTAATTTTCTGCTTCTAAGTTCAGATAAAACTGAGGTTATCGTAACGGGGAGTAAAAATCTTAGAAACACTGGCTAACAAAATCCTTACTCTGGACGGCATTGCCTCGAGTAGTCTAGTGATTTTGGCGCATTATAAGTAAAATTGAAACATACAATCCCATAGCACAACATCAACATTTATTTATATACAAAAATAAAAATGCTTTTTTACAGAAAAGAATTGTAACTGCATATTTTATCAACGATTACGCGGGTACATAGGGTAAGTCCTCATCATTATCCCATAGCGGTTCCGGTAATCTCTCAGGACCATGGAAGGGTGGCCATGCCCAGTCTACCTCATCAATGTCTGGAGAGTCGCCGAAATACAAAAAATCTTCCTCGTTGTCAGTGTCCATAGTCCACAGTTGTGGTGGTGAAGGGGTGGGCTCCACTCTGATACTGGTGAATACGGTGCGTCTTCACTCCAATCTTCAAATGCAGGGTTGGTGGATGGCTCTTCAGAGAGTAAAGATTGCCCAGCATCCCTGATAGTACCAAGTACCAAGTATGTACCAGGTTCAGCCACTTTGATGGTTGATTGAACAGAAGGGTTGGAAGATGCCATTTTCATGGAGAATTTCAAGTCCAACAGATGAAAATTACCGCTCTTTTCCAAAGTTGCAACTGTGGACTATGGACACTGACAACGAGGAAGATTTTTTGTATTTCGGCGACTCTCCAGACATTGATGAGGTAGACTGGGCATGGCCACCCTTCCAAGGTCCTGAGAGATTACCGGAACCGCTATGGGATAATGATGAGGACTTACCCTATGTACCGCGTAATCGTTGATAAAATATGCAGTTACAATTCTTTTCTGTAAAAAAGCATTTTTATTTTTGTATATAAATAAATGTTGATGTTGTGCTATGGGATTGTATGTTTCAATTTTACTTATAATGCGCCAAAATCACTACAACAGACTACTCGAGGCAATGCCGTCCAGAGTAAGGATTTTGTTAGCCAGTGTTTCTAAGATTTTTACTCCCCGTTACGATAACCTCAGTTTTATCTGAACTTAGAAGCAGAAAATTAAAGCTCATTATGTGTCTAAGACATCCCGACAGTTTAACCAATAAAAGTGGGTATCATATGCATAGCAGTGAAAATGTACGCTATGTCTTCTAAAGCACGTATAATGTAAACAGAACTGTTCTTTGCACAGAAGCCTGTGGAGCTTCATAATTAACCTCAGTGTGTGAAGAGGCCTCTCCATTTAATAATAGCTATAATAAAATGTTATGGCCAACGGTGTTAAACGCTACACTTTGGTCTAGCAGGGAAGATTTCCAACTTTTCAATATGAATGAATGAAGGCTGAAAACTGATTAGATTAATGTCTGATGATCTTTTTTCTGATTCTTCAAGTTTGTAACACCGAACATATTAAGGGATGATATAATAATGATAATAATAATAATAATGGATTGGATTTCATATAGCGCTTTTCAAGGCACCCAAATTGCTTTACAATGCCACTATTCATTCACTCTCACATTCACACACAGGTGGAGGCAAGCTACTGTTGTAGCCACAGATGCCCTGGGGCAGGCTGACAGAGGCTAGGCTGCCATATCGCGCCATCGGCCCCTCTGGCCAACACCATATAAGGTTCACCATATAAGGTTCACAGGAAGAGTTGAATTAGACCACATTTACTATTTTTCTTTGTACTCTTCTTTCTGACATGTTTAATATGATTACTATCAGAGGAGAAAATGAACCTTGTGTAGTTTAAAACTTTTTATTTAATCAAACTGTAATGTTGTTGAACTCTGACGGCCGTGTCTTTAATCTTGTCAACAAATCCTTAATCACCTAAATGTGGCATTTATCATCTTGTAAAATGTTCCCTCTGCTTCTGTTGCACATCTCCCCTGACACTCTCTGCTTCACCTGCCCTGTGCAGCTGGTCCAACCCTGCCTCCTCAAACTGGGGTGTTTAAATCTCTTTACCTCTGTTGTGAACTTTACACAAAGTTTGTGGTAACAAAATCAAACTGAGGAGGAGGATCTCGTTTGAAAAACACACACTCAGGAGACAAAATAAAAAACAGTCTGCTCAAAGCAAAAGCAGAGCCCTCACAGTTGGTAGTACAATACACTGTGACGACGTACGTATTAGATGCCCTCAGTCCTAAAAGCATAAATATGATAAAAATGGGATCACCGAGAATATCCTAAAAATGGCAATGAGGGGAGTGTTACAGTGAAAAAAGCAGCCAAATTTTCATCTGAAAATGTTGAATTTTAGTAAAAACAATGCTCTGTAGTTTGATACTGTCTTACAGACAAAGCGAATGTTTAAAGCCTTTGGACGCGCATTTGATGAATGCACTCATTCTCCTTATCAGCTGGAACATTAAAGCCGTAAAATGGCTTTTTTTGAACGGATAAAAACTATTGAACAACATCGATGTTATCTGATTCAAAATTTGA